>NW_010194655.1:30078-50876 GCF_000695765.1 Mesitornis unicolor
TGTCGATCCCCTGTGAGCTACACACCGGCTCAGAATCCATCCCCTCCAGCTTCCAGCCTCGTCTGTCCAGAAGAAAGAGGGGAATAATTAAACTGCCAGACCCCAGGGTGGAAATGCAGCAGGCAACCAGAGGGGCTGTGAGTTTGTCTTGGATCTCCACACACGGGAGTAAACAGGGACAAGACAATGTTAAGCGTGGCAGTAGCTAAAAATTATTCCTGTGCTGCACCAAAGGCCCCAGGCTATGGCAGCCTGACCCAGCTCTCAAGTTCCTTGCTGTCCTCACCGCACTCCTCTGCTCTCCTGATGCTCGGTGACTTTCCGGTCACGAGACAGCCAGCCTGGGATGCCACCCTCCCCCTTCCCGGACAGCTCTGCCCAGCCCCAGGACACAGTGAACCCCGTCTGTGCGGAGGGATCAAAAAAGTAAACACGATATCTGTGCTGACAAGCAAAAGTTCAGTGTGGGATGCAGATGCACCTTTTTCAAAGCAAAGCGCAGCTGGTCAGCGTTTAGTTCAAAAACTACATGGAAGCAGGGGGAGGATAGAAATAAAAGCGAAGATAAGCAAGAATACAATGCACAAGGTTGAAGCACTGGCTTCTGCACCAAACCCAGAAGCTCCCACTCTGCAAATCTCAACAGACCGGGAACTTGACATTTACCATCTTCCTTCATTAGGACACTGGGGAGGGCAATAGCCAGAGGAGACCCTCACCCATCTGTGCACTGTAAAGGGGAAGAGGGGCAAAGTCCTTGTGACTAAGAAGGATCCGAAGCACTTCATATACAACCAGTGGCCTGGAGTGACCTCAGCCCTTTGCTCTGCATGTCTTGCCCCTAAGAGGAAGAAATCCTGCAGAGTCAGATGTGTTTTCACACTACTGCTTACCCAGCCAGACCCAAGAACTGGTCACCTGTGCCAGCTGCTGGGAGGGTCCCTCACTCTGCCTGCAGTGGCAAACGCTCCCAAGCACACATTGGAAAAAGCGTGCC
This sequence comes from Mesitornis unicolor, assembly GCF_000695765.1. Lineage (NCBI taxonomy): Eukaryota > Metazoa > Chordata > Aves > Mesitornithiformes > Mesitornithidae > Mesitornis > Mesitornis unicolor. The sequence goes on from NW_010194655.1 coordinate 31,076, forward strand.
CCTTCCTTACCTCCTCCTGCACTGTGCTGCAGCATCAGGGAGGCAAAATAAAGGCAGAACAGTGGCTGAGGCCTCAGGTCTGGCTTTATATGCACTGCACTGGTAGAAAGGCAGATCTGCAGAACATAGTGCTCCAGCCACCCACCGCCCTGGCCCGACGCCACAAGTCCAAGTCGCCAGGACTGAGAAATTACTTAAATTACTCCAAGCACTGAGACAGGCTGACTTGGTTTCTTTGTCTTCAGATCTGAGCTCAGGATCGTGCCACCTAAGCCCAGCTACATTTTTTTTTCCCCAGCTCACAATGTCACCTCACCTATTTCTTGCTACAAGATCACACAACAGGGTGAAACAGTGGAGCAGTTCAGGTTGCCTGCAACAAGGCCAAGGCTCTGTCCTTGGGTCTGGTGGGGTGCTGATGAAGGGAGCATGGCTGAGAGATGGAAGGGCAGCTGCAGCTTTGCCCAGCACCAATTTCCTCCTCTTCCCCAGCACCACAGCCCAGGGAGAGATCCCACACACGCACTCTTCCCTCCCAGAGGGAGCTGGGCTCCAGCCAGCACCAGGAATATCTATCTGCCTTCGCCCGCAAGGCTGTAACATCTCTAGGTGTCTTTGCTGAGGCTGCCATACCTGGTTCTAGCGATGGGCTGTGGCATGTAGGAAATTTAATTATGGGAAGAGCTGCCAGCTCCTGCAGAGCCCAGGGCTGAGGCCAGCGCTGCACCACAGCAAACACACCCCACCAGGCCCAGCCCCGGTACAAGGACCCACGCAAGTGTCCCACTGCTGCTCTGCTCCATCCTGCTCCCAAACCTCCAGGAGCAGGGTTTGAGACAAATTGAGCCCTGCAACATCGTCACCCCGACGGCAAGGGACGAGTCTCTATATGCGGATGCAAACAGCAGCAGTGTGCTGACCTGCAGGTTTTACTAAAGATGCTGCGCTTGCCTTCCGCTGTGCCTGGAGCATGGGGGAAGTTCACGAGGGCTCCCTGCCACCAACCACGTCTCCCCTTTGCCCCTGTCCTATTTCTGTACCCACCCTCAAAAGCCTCCCCTGCACCCTCCTCCACACTCACAGCCACGCTTCCTAAAGGGCAGAGGTCACGCCAAGCAAAACACAATCTGTTAAATAGGACACATGTGTCACTCTTAATGAGTGTGCCACATGGCTACCTTTGATACCTCCCAAATCGAAATCCCTCTTGGCCTGTGTCCTAGCTAAGCTCTCACTCAAATAAAATAGAGAGAAACAAAGATAAGCATAAGCTGATCCCCTTGCAGGGAAGTGTCCTAGCCCTAATTGGCTTTGGTGTTTCTCAGTGACAGATCCTTGCTGTGTTCAATGCCAGGAAAGCCACCATCTGACACAGATGCAGGGAAAGGCTAAATGACCGTACTGCATGTGCATGCCGAGCACAGCCCATGGAGATAGGCAGAAACCGAACACCTGAGCCTGCTCCTCCCCATCAGCACAATTTTACTCCAGGACAAGTATTTCCAACCATACAAGACCCCAGTAATCCAACTTCCCCCCCCTTCCCTAAGTAGCACAAGAGAAACTTCTATGGAGAAATGTGCGACCTCCCCCAACCACCCCCAACTCTGTTCAGTCTCAGCCTCTGTGCCTCCTTCCCCTCTTGCATCTCGATTTCTGAGCGATTTCGTTTCCCAGTCAAGAAAACAAATGAAGTGATAACAGGAGCAACTTTTCGCTGCCCTCCCTGCCGGTATCTCTCCCCTTTGTGCGAGGGGACGCAGCAGGCAGGGGCCACCTCTGAGCCACACACCCACTGCCCGTCCCTCTGCTTCCTGGCCCTTCATCCACAGGCAGCCACGGGCCTGAAGAAGGGCATAATAAATAACGGCAGAAGAATAAACAGATGGTCCAGAATAAACCATGGGAAATTGGTGTCCTCTGAAGTTGTCGGTGAATAAGAAACACAGAGGAGCTGTTGTACTGCAGAGCAGCGTGAGATCCGCAGCTCGGCTGAACACGCCGGCTCAGCCAAACACCAGAACCAGCAGGGACAAGACAGGGTCTTTTGTTAAAGCCTCCCTGGAGGATATTAATCAAAAAAGCTTGGAAGACACATGATAAAACCAGTAAATGTTAGTCTGCTCTTATTAATGCACGAAGGTTGGGCTGTGCTCTAAGCTTGCTCCTTGAAAACATTTCTTTGTTCAGTTTCTGCTAAGAAACATTGCGTGCCATTTCAGACATACATTTTTTTTCTCTGAGAACAGAGGTCTTCTGCAAATATTTACTCACAGAACTCATTTGCAGCTCGAAGGGTAAGTACATCAGATGAATAAGAAAATTAACACTATTATGCAAATACACTTCTCCATTTCTCCCTGCAAGTCAGAGGAAATGGTTACTGTGCCTGTTTCAGGGCTTTTCGAGTGCCTTTAATACGCCTAGCTTGTAGGAAAATGTTTTTAGAATATATAAAGGACAGGACTCGGCAAGAACAGGGAGCTAAAAATTCAATTAAAAGCAATCAAGGAAGCCAGAAGCCCCTTCCTGAGATCACAGGCATTTTAGCTCATTTTAATGAGAGCCAAAAGTCTCCCCAAAGAGACAAAAGAAAGAAAAAAAGACCAAACTCCTCTCAAAAGACAAGACACAGGTAGAAAATACACGGCGCAGGGGGTAGCTGTCAGCTGCAGCCACTGCTGCATCTCAAGGTTGCAGCCGACCGCAGCCCGGGACTTACCTTGCGGAGCTGTGATGATCCTGGGGTTCACCTTGGAGCGCCCCGCTGCCCACATGCCCAGCTGGCTGACCCACAGGGCCACGAGGAGGGCAACGGGCGACCTCCTGCTCATTTCTACTTATTCAGCGAGCAGAGATCATGAGCTTGTGGGGATGACAGCTGCATCGCTTGCTTTATACAAAAGAGTGGGCAGCAGCCAGGACAGCCAATGAAAGGAACCGAGGGCGGGACTACATGTAACTTGCTCACAAGCAAACGGCTTAAAAAAAAAATCCGAAGTGACTCTTTTCATTTAGCACCTCATCTTCAGCAGTTGGTATCTGCAGGCTTTGCTGGGCTTTTTGGTCCTTTTTTTTTTTTTTGCCCTCCCGCTGTAAGGGGAAGGTGGGAGCCTGCTGGCTTTGTTCACCTTCAGGCTCTTGAAATTAGCTGCAGCTGACCCGAGCCTTGCAATCAATTTATCACAGAGACTTGTAAGAGGAATAGTAAGGAATATTAATAATAATACTAATGAAAGAAGAATGAAAATGCATGCGTGTGAGAACATGCAAGAAGAAACAGTAGATCAAGGGAGCAGAGACCAATAACAAAGGATTCTGCCTCCCAGTTGTTTAAATAAAGGGATGTGTGGAGGACAGAAAGCCATGCTCGGATATCATGGCAGCAGGAACATCTCGCTAACAGAAGACCCCGCTCCACCATCAGGAGGCTGCAGAGTATCTCCTGTGCCAGCCTTCTTCCTGCTAATGCCGCAATTCGATACTAGCAAAGGGCCACTCCTAGCAAAATACAACACTGCCCAAAAATTCATTCATCATTACAAGTCAGGAAGACTATGAGACATGACGACAACTCAGCTGTGTGTCCCTTATCCTGTGTCACACACCCCCTCGCCAGACCAGTCGAACGCGCATCGTGGTGCCTGTAAGCACAGAGGTGTGGGACTGAGCGATATCTCAACATCTCAGAGCACATATGAAAAATCCACTGGATCCACTTTTGTGATGCTAATGTTCTCTGAAGGGATGAGATGCTGAACACAGGCGCTCAGGGGCTGGCAGTGCCACAGGGCTGTGGCACAACCTTTGGAAAGTCACTTTGCTTTGGCAAACCTCCCCATCCTCCCGATTCCCCAGGCCGTGAAGGGCTGACGGGCTTTGTGAAGCGCTGCGAGGTTTGTTAATGAGAAGAGCAAAGCATTACATGCAAGGAAAGCGAGGTCGGACGTGATCAGAATAGGAGAGCCCCATGGGGAACTCACAAGGATGAGAGACACAGCTGCGCTCTTTAAAGTTGGTATTGAAGCTAGACCCAGGACTGCTCTGCTCCTGAAGGAGGTGAACAGTGGCAGGGAAAGGGGGGCATTTTGGAGGAAGCTAAAAGTTAATGAGACAGCTAATGGTGAATTTTAAGGACCCACAGGAATTTCCCACCAATTTTAAGCATGAGGTTTCATCTCTCTCTTTAACCAAACGTCTGCTTGGGTAATTACAGTATGACAACATACACATCATTCTGGTTTTTCACTTTTGGACATGGTGACTCCCAGCCTTGAACCATTTTACAGGGCTGCTCACCTCGAAACAACTCCTCGTTCCCCTCCCAGAAGGGCTAAACACCGCGATCACTTGTTTTCTTGCAGAGGCGGCTTCCTGAAAAATATCTAATTCACTGAGATCCTTTCACACAGCCAGGAGTAAAAATCGACAGCCTAAGCCATACAACCCATGCTGGTTCCTTAATAAATACAGGGACTTAACATTTTGCATCCACCCCAAATTTGTGCTACACTATGAGTTGCATACATCATTATCTGCTTTCTCTTTTACGACACGACGCAGCTGGCGGGCTGGGAAACCGGCTTTCAACACCCACTCTTGACAAAGTTGCCAACTGGAAACACAGGAGGGTTCTGATCCGAGATGAACAAGGAGAGTTTCTGCCTTATTAGCAAAGTAAATCCATTGCTTTTCCCTTTTCCTTGCCCCTAACACGACTGGCGACTCTGCATGGGTAGCTTTTACGTTTTTTTCCTCCACCTACAGCTAAAAACAATGCCCCCATGTATGAGAGTCACCTTTAAACTCCCTTAAGAGTTCAGAAGTGTTCAGCTCTGGGCTCTTTCTGCTTCATCACACGATACCCACTCCACCTCCTAGGCCATGAGCTGAGCCCCTCCATGGACACAACTCTATTGTGGTCCTGGATTCAGAATGATGCTGTGGCACCTTTTGCTAAGCAAGAGCCTGAGCAGACAGCTTGGTGTGTATCAATAAAATACAAAGCTATGAGAGATCTCTGTGTGCCAGCTCACCATCAAAGCCACCTGCAGCAGAGGAAAAGAAAAAAGTGACAGCAGTGGAACAGGCAAGTATACACAAGCATCGCATCGAAAATGCTGGTTACAACTCTTCCAATGAATGGTCTTCATTAAAACTGAGCTTTCACCCAAAAGCTTTTGCTTCCTCCAGAAGATACAGCTCCCCTTAGTGTCCTTCTTCCACCCCACAAGCTCCTTCAGGGCAGCAACATCACCCTGATCAGCAGGGTAAGCCTGACTCCCACAGTTGCAGAAACATCAGATCACTGCATAGGACAACACTGGGAAAATGACTTCAACACATGGACAAGATCTGGAGGCTCAGAGGAGTGGAATGTTTTGGAAATGCTTTGGGAAAATGACCTCACCGTGAGGTTAAAAGTATACACACCCCCGTCCCAAAGCAGGCAAGCACTTCTGGGAGAGTGTCAGTTTGCTCAGGACCTGCTCAGCCAACACTGAGTCGTCCACTGCCCAGCGAGGAATGTGTACACAAGCTATTGGATTCCAGGCATGAACTCCCTGCTCACCTCCCCCGCTTCTGCAGAGGTTTCTGACTGCTTCGCTCAAGTATGAAAACTTCCACCCTCCAAATTATGTTGCTGGTTTTTTCCAGATCATACTACTCCGTTCCAACATGGGTCAGAAGGCAGCTTCCTCCAAGTATTTGTAAAAATCATAAAGCACAGATTTTCCTTAAGAGGAACAGTTTTATTCATCACTGCAGAGAAGACACACTGCTTGGATGTTTGTGGCCCAGGCAGTCTATTATGAAACCCTCCAGGTTTGTTGGAATTTTTCATTGGAGAAGAGCAGGTATGTTAGAAGATTATTTACAGGAATGGAGCACTTCACTAATCCCGGAGCAAGAATGCGATTCTGGGAAACAGCCAGTAGGTGTGACGGATTTGAACACAGACAAATCTTCCATGGATAAAACTATCAACAACACTTAAACATTCTTATCCCTGCAAAAGCCAGGCAAGACCTTTTCTCTGCTGTGCCATCTCTTCAAGAAACTTGACAAATGCTGCAGTCAGAGTAGGTTCAGAAAAGCACAAAGAGGGACCTTTTTGAACATGGCAGAAAGGGCCGAGGACGTTCACACGGTCTGTCATGCCACATGTGTACGTGTGTTTCCACAGTCCCTCCCAAGGTGAGATTGGGAAACTGCATGTTTTGACAAAGCATGGGAAGTCCTCTGTCAAACACCACCTGGGTGGGCATCTCGCTGCAAGGCAGACTGATGTCCCATGAGGTTGGGACACAAGGAGCTTTGGAAGCTCCAGAGCTTCTATTTCTTACCCCTTGCATTTTGTCTTTGGGAGTAAGCAGACTTGTAAGGATGGATTTTGAAAGGAAAAAAGTGAAATTCCACTCACTGTTTCCTTTGGCACTGATCAACAGATCTTTCAGTCCTCAGATGGCAAAGTGAGGTGGGAGTGAAGCAAGGCAGATCACTTATCAGCAAATTGCTGCATTCTGCTTTCAATACAAATTCCTCTCAGACAGCTACCACAACCTCAACCATCCCCTTCTGAAGCCACAGCCTGGCTGTCAGTCCTTCAGTCTCTCCAGGCATGTTGTTTTCATGCAAGCACATCTCCATCAGCAGTTTAAGCTGGACTGAATCCTGCCAGACCAGAGCTTCATGATGTTATTCAGTGATCTCAGCAGCTTGCAGAGGTCCTGCCAAAGAACTAGCCACAAACTCAGCTCATCTAGATGACCCAGAACAACTCCTCACCCTTTTCATCAGAAATACCTATTTGGTTGGCAAATAAGTGTCACCTGAATGCTTATCGCATTAACAAACAGCACTGTCAACAGTGATTTAGTGAGAGCTCACTGACCGAGCAGGAAAGGAAGTAAAACAGACGGACACCTGTGACACAGGCTGCCACGAACACAGGCACTCCTCAGACAGGCGGGTAAAGAAAACCCAATGCCGAGTCTGTCCCAATTAAAAGGAGGTTAAAACAAAAAGGGCAGGAATAAATTGCTTTATTGAGATTGATTTGCCACACGCCCACCATGAGAGCTGCATGTTGATATATTAATGCCGCACAGCATGTCAAGCTCTGTCTTCCTACAAGGGCCCAGCAGGCCAGGCTGTGTTTCGCTTACCTGAAACTCTTGGTGTTTCTTTTCTTGACCGCTGTGGTCCACTGCCTGGCAGGGCCTGGATTTCAGGGCAGCATCACCATGTGCTGCAGAGCAGCCACCACCACACTCTCTTTGCAGAAGTGGCTACGGGTCAGCAGTGGGCAAAGCAGCCTCAGCAATACCAATTCCCACATCTGCCAGCTGCTCTGAACAGTCCTAAGAAGGGTCCAGGCACCCACCATCCTATACACAAGCTTGTACGCCCCCTTTTTCAGCTCCGTTAAACACAAATTCCTCCTGGTAACACACAAGTTAAGGTTCACTCTCCACAATCTACTCTCCCAGCCCCTGCAATATGGGTTGGAATTTAAGGCCACGTTTTTCTCTGGGAAATCAAGGCAAGTCACCTGGTCCCCAAGAAACCACTTCAAACTGCTGCTGGGAAAAATGCCAACAGAATCTCTTCCAGGCTGGCCAGGCACATAAGATGAAGCGGAGGCTGTTCAGGAAAGCAAAGTAATATAAAGATATTAAGTTGACCTTGTAGTATTCAAGTACTTCCAGCAGTGCTATCTGTCTCGCCAGGAACAAACAACTAAGGAGTGGTCTGTCTCCTACTCCTCCTTCGTATTTTGACCCCTGCTGGTCAGCCCTGGGCCAAATGACGCAAAAGGTAAGTGTCTGCAGTATAGCTGTGTCCTTAGCTCTAAATTCAGAGCCTGTCTGATGACATTAAAGCTCGGCACCACAGATGCACTGGTTTCTCTTTCCATCAGAGATGGGAAGTCTGCCATTTCTTCCAGCAGGAGAGTGGGAACAGCTCAGGATCTCACCATGTGCTGGACTTATTTGACTTATTTTTTCCCCTGTGACCTATAAAGGAACACTGACCTGGAGCTCCTCTTCCTTCCTGCCACTCATCTGCCCTTCCTTGTACAGGCTTCATGCCTGTCACCTGCTTCCTTGTCACTATGTGTCCAGATAGCTCCCACATGGCTCATTTGGGAAAGCAATTGCAGGAAGCCTTGAAGTAACCAGGTCACTGGCTTTTGGGAGGGGTGGAAAAGAAGAATAAAAAAAGTGAGGTGAAGGAAGAATAAATGGGCATGAACTTGCATGATAAGACTCCAGCTGACAGGATTCATGGGATGATTAAATTACAAGCAACTGAGGATCCTTTGGAATCAAAGCCTTAAATGCCAGGGAGCTACACCTCAGAAAGGAATCCTCCCGAGACAGGACGGTCAGCACTCCTCCCCTTCCCCGGAACGGGGCTGTACACCAACAACCCAATTAACACAGAGGTACAGTTTGGAGTGTGCTCCGTGGGATGTCAGGGCAGCATGCTGAGCATTGCTGGGCGATTACAGAACTCTGCTGTCGTTTAGCAACCCTTTCTGCTTTAGTGAGATTAAATGACAATTTTCTACTTGACTGCCTGACTCACCTCGCAGTCCTTGTTACCACAGCAATCCCAGGTACCCAAAAATTAAACTTCAGAGTTTTACTGGGACCACAATCAACCCCTTAGAGTGTGACATCCCCTAAGTTACCTATGCCACAGTCCCACAGCTGCATTTCATCTCCTCCATCCAGTTACTGAACACTCTTGTGGGTCACAGTCTTTGAATCTGAGGCTAAACTGCAGGTCTCCTTGCTGCAGGGTGGCACAGAGGTGATAAATTTATCTGTGTTCAAGGGAAAAAAAGGCTAGGGTCTGTTAACATTCCATTTCTAGCACTAAAAACTCCTAATCCTCAGATCACTGGATGCTGGAAAAATCTGAGAAATTGATCTTTCTCTTCTTGGAATATTGTGTCCAGTTCTGGGTCCCTCAGTTCAAGAAGGACAGGGAATTGCTTTAAATAGTCCACCGCAGAGCCACAAAGATCATGGAGGGAGTGGAGCATCTCCCTTCTGAGGAGCGGCTGAGGGAGCTGGGTCTCTTTAGTTTGGAGCAGAGGAGACTGAGGGGTGACCTCATTCATGATTATAAATTTGTAAAGGGCGAGTGTCAGGAGGAAGGAGCCAGGCTCTGCTCTGTGATCTCCAATGCCAGGACAAGGGGGAATGGGAGCAAGCTGGAGCATAGGAGGTTCAACCTGAAGATGAGGACAAACTTTGTCAGTGTGAGGGTGCCAGAGCATGGCCCAGGCTGCCCAGAGAGGTTGTGGAGTCTCCTTCTCTGCAGACATTCAAAACCCGCCTGGCCGTGCTCCTGTGTGACCTGGTCTGGTGATCCTGCTCTGGCAGGGGTTGGACTGGATGAGCTTTCGAGGTCCCTTCCAGCTCCTCATATTCTGTGATCCTTGTTAAGTTTTTCTGCAGCACCTGTTATTGGCCATTGCAGGAAGGCAGGGGACTGGCTCTGATCCTACATGACCTATTTTGATGCTTTTATCATGCCTGGAGTGGAACCCCACAGCTCTCCAGCTTCTCTCTCAACCACTAAATTAACATATCCTACTGAACAAGTAGACCACGCTCTTAAACCAGCAAGGGGCAGGGGGTTGAAATTTAAAACAAAACTTTAAAAAAATAGTTTTAAAGTGATTTGGGGACAGCCTGGAACACCGCAAAGACAGCTAGAGAGACTGTGTGGGCAGAAATGCTCCCCAGAATCCCTGGTTTCACCTTTGGAGCGTTAGGGAGGGTTTTTTTGTTTTGTTTAAAGTTTCCAGGCTCGGTTCAAGAGGACTAGAGTCAGGAAGCTTCACCGGCTCAGCCATTGTCTTGACTTCAAAGGATATATCGGGGATGTTTATCTGCTTCCCTCTGAACCTTCCTTTTGCTTACCACACTCCTAAACTCAAGCATCTTTGCAAGACAGAACTAGAACTACATACACTAATATAAACAAAATTATTATTCATAAACACTGTGGTTTATAAATATTAGACTATAAATACAGAAGAAAATATTAGGAAATAGAAATATTTCCATGGTGTGACATTTGCAGTACATTTCTGCTTTCACCAAGTTAAAATAGAGTCAATCGCCTTAAAGTCGCACTGGTTTATTGTGCTGTTCTCCAGTTAGCATCACGTGGACTCTTAGCTGTGCAAAGCACGGTTCCTTAAAAGGATGCTTTGATGACTAAAATCAGAGAGCTCCTCTTCTGTCACTTCCACAGAAAATGTTGATTCATGCTAGGAAAGGGACTGAGTCCCACAGGACACAGGCTGCTGGGAAGCTGCACTATATCACCTGCCCCGATCTTTGGGCTCTCGCCTTCTTCCTGATCAATTGTCACAGGATGAGTAAAACTCCCCTCCTTCCTCAAAAGTTTGCCTGAGAAAGAGCAAGACCAAGATTTCGTTATTGCCAAGGAAATCCCGCCAGACCCTGCTGCTCCCTCTTCCTTTTGTCCTTGTCTGTCCCTCTTGGTGAGGCTGTTCAGCTCACTGCAACAGCACAAAGCTAACTTAAGAAGAAAAACTGAAAATTAGGTGTTTTCTGGCACTTTGGTATTCCCCACAAGGACAAAGCTGAAAGCAGTCAGGAAACCAAGTCCTCTGCAAAGAAAGCAAGCGATGGGCAAGGGCTCTGCCAGATGAGTTCCCTGCTGCACACGTGGATGCATCCTGCTGGCCTGCCCGAGCTTACTCCTGCTGCCCTGGCAAACCCCGAGGGAGACACTAAGCCACTGCATCCCAGAGCACTGGACAAAGTCACCTTCACCAATCTTCTCAATTAATTGCTGGGAGAGCGAGGAAGAAACATTTATTCAGAAATACTGGAGATGTGTGCAAGGATAAAGAGAAAGCTCTCCAAGATCAGTCATCTGAAGTCAGTAATCAAGGCTTGAAAACTTCAGCGGTTTAAGATCTGATCCAACAAAACACCCAAGCACGCCCACACCAGAGAGACTGCGTCTGCACAAACAATAAATACCTCAAACATCAAATGTCTGCTCCTGGGAAAGATCTTGCCAGTTGTGTTCACTTCTCACACAGGAAGGCTCCAGCACCATTGCTAAAGCAGCAGCAGACAGAGGTGGGCAGTCACACAGGCTGAGCTACTGCAGAAGCCACCACGGATGTGATGTCTGGGAGATTCTCCCGTCTCCATTTCATCCTTTTGCTGGAAAATTACCCCCCACATACAATACTGCTTTGCTCCTCATGGAGCCAGTCAGCTCAGGACTGTCTTAGGGCAAAAGAGACAAGGCAAAACCAGTGAAAAAGCCATCAAAATGGCCAAATTAGAAGAGCATGGCACATATGGTGAGCAGCCCAGATCCAAGCCAAACTACCCACTCCTGCAGGTGTCCATAATGTGTCAGCATTGATGGTCAAGCACCATAACAAATAACAAGATTACCGAAAACACAAGGGGATAAACAGCTGCTACCATTACTGCTGAAAACACCTGCTGCTACCGCTTCCCTTGTCAGCTCCACTCCAGGCAGAGAAGGAACTGAACCAAAAAAAATGCACTTTGATCTCAGAACCAGAAAGCCCCTACTGAAAGTGCTTACGCTGGGGAACTACGGTCTGACCTCCACGATCTGACCTCCACCTCTTTCAAAGGGTCAGTGAAGCACCTCCCAGGCTGCGGCAGCGCCGGTGAGGCGGTCAGGCCACAGACACTCTGCTGGCAAACAGAGCACTGTGGAGGTTAGGTCGAGAGACGTTCTCCTCCCCCTCTACTCTGCCCTGGTGAGACCGCAGCTGGAATGTTGTGTTCAGTTCGGGGCCCTCAGTTCAAGAAGGACAGGGAACTGCTGGAGAGTCCAGCGTAGGGCTACAAAGATGATGGAGGGAGTGGAGCATCTCCCTTATGAGGAAAGGCTGAGGGAGCTGGGGCTCTTCAGTTTGCAGAAGAGGAGACTGAGGGGAGACCTCATTCATGTTTATAAATATATAAAGGGTGAGTGTCACGAGGATGGAGACAGCCTCTTCTCGGTGACAAACAATGATAAGACAAGGGGTAACGGACACAAACTGGAACACAGGAGGTTCCACTTAAATTTGAGAAGAAACTTCTTCTCAGTGAGGGTGACAGAGCACTGGACCAGGCTGCCCAGAGAGGTTGTGGAGTCTCCTTCTCTGCAGACATTCAAAACCCGCCTGGACGCCTTCCTGTGTAACCTCATCTGGGTGTTCCTGCTCCGGCAGGGGGATTGGACTGGATGAGCTTTGGAGGTCCCTTCCAATCCCTAACGGTCTGTGATTCTGTGAGGTTGAGCATGCAAGGATACAGATAAGCCGAGCCCCAATGGGAACGGACGCACCTCTAATGCAAGCATGGAAGCAGCAAGGAGGAGGAGGTGACAAGGCACAGGGAGGTGGGAGATTGGGTACAAATTGAGATGTGCCAAGAGCAGAATCTGTGGTGTTCAGCCCCTGACAAGTTAGTGCCTGAACTTAGCTGCTTTCTCAGCGAGCAATGGATATCAGCATCTCCCAGATTCATTCCAGTTTTGTTCGGTATCTCTCCTGGGACATAGGCTCCTCCAATGACTGCAGAAGTCAGGAGAACTTGCTTGGACAAGAGACCTCACACTACTCCCCCTAAGCCACTCTTAGGCCTCTCCGAACAAGCATGTGTCTCCTACAGCCTACCCCCAGCCAGTTTCTCCCCCTTGGCAGAGGCTGTGCTGAACTTTCTCCGTACACAGAAGTGGCTGCCAGCATCACTGCCAATCTCAAAGCTTGAAGCCACTCGGCCATTAGAGCCACTTCTGAGGAACTCAGAGCTTCCCTTCCACTCTCCTGCAAGAGCTCCTGCATCAAAGTTTCCCTTCCTCCTCCTCCATCACCAGCCCTGCAGGTGCCAGGCAGAGCCCTCTCTTCCCATCCCTGCATCTCTAAATTTGTCTGGTTGCTGAGCACGTCTATTCTCGGCAGCTAAAGGCAGGCGAGATGAGGGAAGCGAAGCGCACGCATCAGTCGTGTTGCGAACAACGGCAGTGCCAAGTTCTTCTCTGCTATAGCCAGCACAGACAGAGAATGCATCTGATGCGGTACTCCAAGCCAAGCAACGCAATTTGTGAAAGAAACCAGAAAAAAAAAGTTTTTCCCCCCGTACAAAATATCCAGGCAAGACTCAATTGTCTAGGGACACAGGGAGAAGCAGAAATTGCCACGATAACAGGAAAAAAACCCTACTTAATACAAAACTTGGGTCAACAAAGGGATCAAATCATAAGAGCAAGGTCAAGACAGAAAAGAAGGGCCATTTTGGGACACCAAGAACCCCAAGCTGGCCTAAGCTAAGAATTAACACGGTACAAAGAAAATTAGTCGCCCTGGTCCCCAAGCAAGTCCTGCTAAGCCCTGGGCAGGTCTGGGTAAGCCTGCAAAAGCTTTCCAGCTTTGGGCAGCAGCATCTGCGATACAGCTAATCCTCAGTTAGCCCAGGAGGATTGAGGGCTGACAGCAGGGCTTGTCTCCACACAGGGGAGGGGAGAGAGGGTGCTGTGCATATGTTATCCCCCCCCCCCAGCAAAGCAAAGAGAAAAGGCATCAAGGACAGGAACAAATTAATCACTTTTGAGAGACAAAATCATGGCCATCATCTGGACCGGGTTTCCAAAACAGGTAATGAGGACAGCAACCCAGGAGGGTGTTACTGAGTCAGGAAAGCCGGTTATATCCATCGCATCTTATCTCCCATATATTGAAAAATAAAAACAGACCCTCCCTCCTGGAAGACTTAATCCTCTCGAGAGGATTAGTTATCAGTCAGTGGGCTACCCCGGAGAGAACAATCCAGCATTTGCTGGGTGATAGTTGAGATCGTATCAGCAAGCGATCGTAGCGCTTGGAGAGGAAATAGAGGGGAGCACAGGCGCCTGAAGGTAGGAGAGCCTCTTCTGCTTTTAGCTTCCCTAGTAACGCACGGTGGCATTTCAGGCAAAGCAGCTCCCGTTTTCATGCCTTGTTAATCTCAGTGGTACAATCGGAGTGAAGCCAAGCCCAGCTCTGGTTGTCGCTTCTCTCAGCTCCCACTGACTGCAATTACAGGCAAATAAATGCCTTTGATTGACTTTGCAGCTCAGGTCTTAGGCACCTCAAATACAGCACCCAGGACTGGAAAACACTGTCCAACAGGCCAACCTGTCAGAGGCAAGGCACTTCTACAAAGCCATTTGGCAGTACCTCACACTCTGGCAACTGCCTCAACCCCTGCACTTGTCATTGTTTTTTTGCTGTCACCTTGTGGTGGCCAAGGACTCCTGCACCTGTACCCTCATACCTTGTTCTTGTCAGCTTGCAGGACTCTGTCAGCCTCACCCAACACAACTGAGAAAGAACAGGTTTCTGGTAAATAGACAAGACGCTGCTCTGCGGCACCCTCTTGGGAAATACCTAGCAAAAATAGTTTTTATATCGGCCTAAATCAGGGCAGGACGGCTGTGCAGGCCAGCTACACCCCAAACACTGCTTGCCTAAGTGCTACAGCTTTGCTCTGGAAGAGGAGTGCCCTCTGCTGCCATAACAACAGTCCTACACCAGGCGAGCTTTTTTCCCCCGTTTTCCTCTCCGCAATGAGCACATTGGAACCCAACCCGGGACAGATCACAACCCAAACAACAGGCAAGTGAATACAGTCCATTTAATGCAGTCAGACACAGAGGGACCACGACAGCGAAACAAAATAAGACTGAGGCATCTCAGGTGGGCAGGAATGAAATGACGGGCAGGAATGTAACGACAGGCAGGAAGATGTGCCAACTGGAACTGTAGGTGCCACATCTCTCCAACACACAGAGCTACCTCTTTTTCCGTGGCCAGAAGAATGAGGCTGGAGAGGGGTATGTGGAGCTGGAGGAACTGCCCTCAGCATGGTCAGCATTCTTTGCTTGAGAGAGTCCTTGAGAGCAGATCTTGGAGCACACTGCCCACCTGCAAGGAAAGGAGCAGCCACCCCAACTGCTCCACGCTGGAGAGAGGAACCTCAGTTCAGAGAACAGTTTCAGGGCCAAAGTCACAGACCAGGACAGCAGCCTCAGTGCAAGTCACCAGTCCAGCCTCTCCTGCCTGAAAAGCTAGGGAGCTCCACCAGCAAAGATGAGCTCCAGGGCAGCCTGAATGTCCCCTCCAGTGGCTTGCAGGGCCCGGAGACTCAGCTCATCATCACGTATGCCCATGTCTCGTAGCTGCTGAAGCTGTGGTTGCCACTGGCTCTACAAACAGGAAAAAGAAGCTAAAGGTAGGTGTGAGAGTTCAAGCAGAAACAAAATAGCCTTCTCCACAGCTCACTCTTCCACACTGGATTCTCCCACCTCTCTCTAGCTCACAAGTCCAATGCTAAGTGCACAAACAGATCTTGAAAGCTCACAGTCTTGCTGCAAACTCCCCAAATCCACCAGCCCACCCCTCCTGCTTCCACCCAGTTATTTTGCATCAGTACCATGCCTCCTCAATCACCACTCCTCCAGTGATCCTCTTTTCAGCCTAACATTCTGCCACAGGAGGCAGCTGAAAGAACCACCTCCACCCTACAACCCTCGATGTGATATGGGCTCCCGAAGAAAGAGGCTGAGACACCGACCTGCAGGCTGGGCTGCCCTGAGGCCTGCAGGGCATGCTGCAAGGCCTGGCTGAAGAGGTCATTGGTGATGGGTGTCCCTGACTGGACACTGGATGACATCGGGGAGGTCCCAGAGGAGTGACCCTAAGAGGAAATAGTTGTAAGTGGATCAGGAGAACACTTGAACCCATTATCCTGCCTCCCCAAGCCCACACAGAAGAGATCCCAGCCATAATAAATTAAAACAGCAAAGACTCCCAGACCAGAGCAGGGCCTGAATTCGGTCAAGCACTGGTTTTATGGCCCAGGAGGATCTCCCCAATTGCTGCGTTGCCATTGTACCTGGGTGCCAGGGGTGGGCGTGTGGGAGCTGCTCTCTGGGGTGCTCGCCAGTGCCAGCGCCGTCGCCAGCTCACTCTGAGTGATTGGCCGGGGTCCGGCAGCCCCAGCGTAGCCAAGGGAAGCTGGGCGGGAACCAGAAGTGCTGCTGGATGGTGTAGATCTTGTGCTCTGCATGGATGGGGAAAAAAGCCCCCAAAAAACAAAACACCTCTGTTGTTGGTGTCCATGTCCCGGTAAAATCTGGCTCATATGCTCGTCCCCAGGGATTTCCTTCCTACAATACTTGAAACTCACGCGTAGAACTTCTAAAAATGAATCATGAAAATCATATGTGCTTTTTTCCACAAACTCAGCTTTTACAAAGGCACAGAAACTGGCAATAAACCTTTTAATGTATCATCCATCAGCTAAAAAACAAGTGCTATTAGCCTACAGCAAAACAATTAACCACTGATAAGTACTTTTTTTGGTTCCCTATTTTCTCTTTAGAAAATACTTTGTCCTATGGAGAGAAAAACCTCCTTACATTACAGAAGGGCAGAGACCAACACTTCCAGGCTTCTCAGCCATGCTCCTTTGCGCACAACTCATGCTGTTCACAACACAGGAAGAGAAAACTTTTGGACTCTTTAAGGGCTACAAGTTAAACTCATACTGCAAGTCCAAAGCAGCCGTTCCACCCAACCTGGCTGCTTACCTGGTGGAAGTCATCTTCATCATCAGAGAGACCTTCAAACAGAAAGCCACCTGCAACAGAAAGGAAAATCAACAGAGTTTAGGTTCGGACAGAGGCCTCAGCACCAACAAGTTCCCATGCAGCAGGTCAGTGAGACAGGTCAGGCCCATCATTTGCACAAAAGAGAGGCCACAGCACTCTGCTACCAACAGACATTTAAACACGCAGAGTCGGGAGAGGCTACAAGGATGAAGTGGCTGCAAATCCTGCAGCACCTCAACTCTGCAGGCTCCCCACAGGTCTGTGCAGCTGAACGTACCTGGCATGTCCCGGTAGGAGCCAGAGGACATGCCTCGGGAGGATGGCTCTGGAGCTGGGAGCGGGGTGCTACCAGCCACCGAGTGCAGAACAAGGACAATGGCATTGACAAGAGCAGGGTGGGCTGGGATTAGCCTGGAGAGAAAGAGCGGAAAGTATGAATTGTGTCCACAGGGAAACTAAGAAACCACCCAGAAAGAAGCAGTCTATACAACAGCATGACAAAAGCATTGCTTCGTCACCGCACCAGCTTGCACGAACTTACGTGTCCAGCATGTTGGGGTCTGCAAACACTGAAAAGAGATCCTTGTCCTGTAGGACTCCTGGGAGGGACCAGGAAACACGATGAGTAAAACACAGGATACGAGAAACAGGAGCCGGTCAAACAAGAGCCATGGGAAAAAGCAAAAGAATTAATTGTTTTTCAGGAACTGAGTCACTAGCAGATGCCATAAATACTCTTATTTATTGTTGTCTCTGGAGCCTTTTACGTCTTCTTGAAGTCTTTTGATCCCAGCCACACACCCAAGGGATGGGGCTTTCCCAGTGGGTCCCAGGAGCTGTGCTCCAGCACAGCCAGCTCCACCTTAAGGGCGCGATCAAATCAGGCACCCAGCTCACTTCAGCCAGGTTGTGACTGCATCCCACATTCCAAACATGCCAAAAGGCTAGTAACTTCCCAGCCAGAACAAGCATCCAGCCCTAAACACTACCCATAGTGCACTACTCTGACACCTGAGCAGGCACTGACTCTTATGCTCCACAAAAGGGACCGAAAATGCACTTCCTCCAAAGAAGGGGAACTCTCCCTTTCCCGTGTCAGGAATTAAACACAGACTATCTTTATTTGCTTTCCTCCGAGCCTCTGGATCGCATCTAGGCTCACCCAAAGCAACGGGGTCGCTGCTGAGCCCAGGAGTAGCTACAATGATCTGATCCAGCGACTCCTTATTCCCCAGCATTTTGAAGACCTGCAGAGAAATCAGAGCAGATCAGAGGCGTCGCACAATGAGGCTCCACGTCGGGACGCCCTTCACAGAGAGAGGACAGACAAAAGACATCCAGATGGCAAAGTATGAAGCCCCACTCACTGCATCTCTGTAGGCCGGACTGCTGTGCAGGGCAGTGTGAAGGACCCGGAATTCCCGTACTGCTGCCACCTTATCCACAGGTTCTGAGGGAGGAAAACCAACAGAAGAAAACAGTTTTCCCTCTGTCAGCTTTACTACAGGCCACTGAGGCTTCCACATACAAAATATCCTCCTACACATACAAAAGGAGCTGTATTAAAGTAACAACTCTAAACCAACCCATCTTATTTCACAGACAGGCAGACCAGGAACACACACACAAGCCTGCTCAGCTCTAGAGCTGAGTAACCCGTCACTTTGTTCCTACTTCTCTGGCAACACCCTAAAATTGACTGCAGTCAATTAAGGATGGGATATTCGCTCACCACATGACGTAGCTCACTCCTTAACTCTCCCATCAGCAAGAAAATAAAATGCCCATTTGCTGCTGTTACAGGTGGAGAGTTCCCACAAAAGCACATTGATCAATTCCTCTCACAAACCCCCAAGACAATCACAAGAGAAGCTGTTCCTCAGTCACAAGGCACCCCCACCAAACGCACCCCAAGTCGATCTAAGTGATAACCCACACCACCTCCTTACCTGGTTTCTGATCAGGCTCAGGCCAGGACTTGCGCAGGACATGAACAGTGGACCCTGACTGGATACCATAAAAATCAAGTGTCTGGTCATCCCTCAGCTTACGACCGCAGTAGATCAAGTCTAGGAGAGAGGAACATCTAAAGACAAACATCTGCAGTGTGCTGGGAAAGGGCCTGAGGGCTTTAGGAACTGAGGACTGCCTGGGGGGGCATGGCTCTGCCTGTGTTAGCAGCACAGGGACTCAGTGACACAGGGAAATCCTGGAGCAGAGATTCACAGGACTTTGCCACCTCCTTTAGAAGGGCCAACTTCTCTCCCAGTTACTCTACGAGAGGTGACAAGGACACATTGGTGCTAGCAAGTCAGAAGAGTTCTTAACGAGGGCACCGACACCACAGGAGCCCTGTGATCCCAAACGCAGATCAAATCCAAATCGCAAGGAAGTAAGAGTACTAGAGCACAGCAGAGCCTCTGAAGCCACCTTTGAGCCCCCACACCACACTATCCGACTGTGCCAAGTCTCCCCACCAGTGCTAAGAGAAGGATGTTTGCATCCCGGTGAGGAGAGAAAAGAGTGGCCGGGACTTTGACACGGACCATGCAGGCACCTACCGATGAGCTCAGGGTCTGGGACAGACTCCTGCAGTTTGCCGGTGATGAGCTGCTTGAGGTAGGAGATGCTGCACCCACCCAGCGGGCATTCTCCCAGCTCTGTCTCTGGCAAACGTAAGATGGATTTGGGAGCCAGCGGCTGATCTGCCAGCTTCACTGCAATGTGCCACTCTGGCAGGGACATTTCAGCCTTTGTGCTGAGCAGAGCCTAGCCAAACTAAGACCCACAAAGCTCTGAAAAGGGAGAAAAACAAACCAAAGTGAGACTTGCCCCCCAAAAAACCAATAAAATTGTATAAATTCACGGGGTGAACTTTCGCTGGGAAGCACCAGGACACCTGACCATCGCACAGACATGTTTTTTTAGATTCCTAGCTCAGTCTTAAGCCATATCTGAAGCTACAGGGAAGCCAGAAACCCTCATGCCAGCCTCACCGTTCAGCCGAGACCAAGGACCTGCCCACGGTTCTCCTGGCAGGCAGCGCCCCTAGGCCGCTCTCCAGCCCCCGAAACCCCCATTTCCCAGCAAAGGGACAGCGGAGCAGAACAGG
>NW_010194656.1:0-3482 GCF_000695765.1 Mesitornis unicolor
CTATATATATATATAAAACAGTGTGTATATATATATATATATAAAACAGTATTGTCTGCTAAAAGTGCATTAAAAGCAGTTGAGATTTCTCTACCACAGCAGTAGGCAGCAAGGATAACTACTGCTTTGCTGTGACTTACACTAAAAGTACTAAAATTGTGTGTGTGTACACATATGAAAGTAAATTGTGCGTGAAGATTGTATAAGAAAACCCCACCACATAAAAATTAATAAACTGCTTCTTTAACAAGTCTGAGACAGTTCTCGCTGCTGCAAGAAACATGAAATCCGAAAGGCACCTGAAAGCTTCTGACACAGGAACACTTCCCTCACTCTAAACGTGCTGCTGGCACACTCACCCTTGAGCATTCAAAACAGCAACAAGCCAAAACAGAGCAAGTTAATTCAATGCAAAGATCTTCCCTCTCAGTAAATCTCTCGCACAGCACTACTCTTAGCAACAGAATGTTTATACAGCAGAAGATAAAGAGAGAGGCTTTTCACTGACACCTGGGACAAACCCAAGGAACAAAAGCAGCTCCCCTGCAAGACAGCAAAGTTACATTTTCCAAGTGTTCCCACCTACTGCAGACAGGAGGCCAGCCACAACAACTTACAACAAACAACCTATTTACCCACTTCCAGAAAACGCTTGTAAATTTAAACTGTGTGAAATGTCTAACTACTGCTTTCATTCCATGAAAAGGCTTCATCAGCAACAGACAATAAAGCCACCGGGCTGACCTCAAGGGGCTGGTAGGTTAATTTATTCTGACCTTATCTTTATTCAGTCATGGCACAGAGACTGCTTGAATAACTCACCAACATTTAACAATGCCAGCAGTCACCCTTTTACTACAGTGCTGCTCCAAAGTGCTCTTCAACACAGTTGTTTTTTTAAATCATGGGGGGGTATTAAAAAATTTTCAAAAACTTAATTGTAAAATAAACTAAATACCTCACTCATTGGTACAGAACAGAGGAAAGAGGCAAACAACCAAACGCAGAAGACAACTTTTGTCTTGCCCTTGCACGTCTCTTTCAGACTTCCCTCATGTCTTATTGCCAACTCTAGATAATATGCTAGCTCCTATTAACTGCCAATCACATCTTTTATTTATAGCACTTCCACTCACATGGGAGAACCTAGACAAAAAAGGTACTATTTGATAAAAACTGCCCTGTAACAATAAGCTGAATCGTTCAGACTTCAACACTTTGTATTTTAATAACTACTGGCGTGTTTTCAACGCAAATTCCATGAGGGTGCTCAGCACTGAACGCTGCAAACCAGCGAGCTAAAATTAAGCACATAATTAGGCCCACAGAAGTCAGTAAGTTGAATTCATCACTGATTTAATCGCTCAGATCTCATACAGTTAAAGTTCAGAGCCTGTGCTTAAATGCACTTCTGGAGAAAAATCTCCGGTGCTCAACACTACACAGTGCACAATCTTACACAAGCATTTAATAGTCCAGTAACAACCTGTATGAAGACTCCTCATAGACTTAGACCAACCTGTTTGAGCAAGGGAGCTCTGAGAACGGCAAGAGCTACAAGAACAGACTGTCAGCGCAGTGTCCTTCATGCATTCACATTTAACTGCGTGCCTGCAAAACAGATCACTTCATGTGACCTGCCAGGTAGTGAAACATTTTGACATGGAGAGAGTTGTGTTCTCATTTGCTGTATCAGTCAGAGCACCTACTATACAGCATCAATAAACAAATGCATTTTCATTGAGCTTTTTACACCTGTAAGTGGCTTGACAACACAAGAGAATACCAAAAAGCAGAAACAACCATCAGGCACCCACATCTGAAAACGCCTTGGAAAAAAACCAAACAATCCATGTCAATCTTTTGTGAAGTTATCCCAGAACCAAGGTCTAAGCTTAAATTTATTTCTAATTAGATTTAAGCAGATGCTTAAAATACCAGTCAAGATTAAATGCCATCACCTTTTTCCAAAAGCAGGATCAAAGAGCAGGGAAGTAAACCATAAGCCAGTGACTAGAGAAACGAAAAACAAAGGAAAGGACACAGCTTTTCCTTTTGATTGCAGAGGATCCTTCTATGAACCACTCATAGGACTGTGGCACCTCAACAGTTCCTACCTTGAAAAGCTGTGATATGACCGACAATCATGTACTTCAGCTCGAAGTTCAGTGTCTGGATACTCTGAGTCCTCTCCCTTCGAACAGCTGCCTGGTAGCTTTCTTCCATTTTTTTGGTGCAACACGTCGGTGCTCTTTGCTGGCAGATCTGTAAATCCGACTCTTAAAGCAAACAAGAAAAACACAATAAATTAGAAAACCTTCCAACTTACACCATAAAAGTAAATAATGCTTCTTAATGGCAAAACAACCACTATTTTTACCATTTTGAAACAAAACACAGCCCGTAAGGAGTAACATTGTGAAACACTGTTATAGTCTCAAGAACACTAATTTAAGACTTTCACCTAAATTTGGACAGTATCACATTATCAGCTACAAACTTATTTTCGACTGTTAAGAGCATTGGGCACAAAATCAATCTAAACTCAGCAGAATCGCTGCAGATGCACATTCAAAGGCGAAACGTTTCCACTGCACACCTTGTGCTAAGGCCATCGTAACTTCCACATCTGAATGAAAACCCCGACTCAAATTTGAATGCAATATTTACCTGCGAAGTGCCTCAAGGAAGCCTCTCAAAATTGTTTGAGCTCCGAAGCAGCTCATCCAAATTAAAAAAATCCAAAGCATTTGAGTTTTCTGAAAGCTATGGTAGCTGGAGTGGATTTATTCTTTTTCAGGCTCACCTGAACCAAAAAGAACTGGTTTTAAGCTTAGTAAACGTCCACCTCCTTAACAGTAACTTTGACATCTTGGAAACCAAGTTCCACACTGACAGTATGCAAATGTAAAGGCACTGAAATCAGTCCCATCTCACAAGTACAAGTTGAAAGCTGATTAAAAACTCCATTTTTGTGGAATATTTTTCCATTATTTCATCTTTGCATGGGTTTCAGTAGTTTAGTGGCCTTCATTAGGAAACATATGGCACAGAGTTGTGATGGGCACTCGGGGTCAATTTGCTTTACACCTCAGGATTTGTGGACGCCAGAAAGTTCTGAAAAGGAGCTGTTATAGGCTGCAGAGAAAATAATAGATAAATAAATAGATAAAATATAGATAGATAAAATATAGATATCTATATAGATAAATAGATAAATATATTCTGATGCTTCACAAATATTTGTTCTAAGAAGGGGAGGGAAAAAAGCAAAGGACTATTAAGCAGAGAAAATCCAAAACCAGAGGCATAAATTAAAAAAATCTCAGAGCCAAAGCAATCACGCAATATTAAAAAGCAGATTTATCTGAGGCAATTTGTCAGTAGAAGACCTAAGAACACCTCAGCAGCGTGTTTCAGGCATTTCCTTACCCCCAGCTCAAGGTGGAAATGGGGACCCTGAGGGACAGAGGCCGTCGGTC
>NW_010194656.1:3513-19543 GCF_000695765.1 Mesitornis unicolor
GTGCCCAGCTCCATCCCCAACCCTGAGGCCTGTTCATGGCTCTGGGGAAGCTGATGCCTTGGTGCCACATCAGATGCTGAGGTCCTCACTCCTGCCCTGCCATGTTTCAAGTCCTGACAGCAGTGGCAGAAGGCCAGGCCCGAAGCAGCAGCGAGGCACTGGCACCCTTCCTGCCACCAGGCCCGGAGGTGGCCCGTCCCTAGGCCCGGAGCAGGCCTGTGCCCACACCACCTCCCCGGGACAGCCTATCCTCCTGGGCCCAGGGGAGCTCTGGTTTTAAATCCCTCTGAACACTGCTGGAAATCCCTTCCCACACAGCAACAACGGGACCAGAGCACAGGAATGGATGGAAACAGCCTCAGTTCTCCAGAAGGCCATCTTCCTCCAGAGGATTTCACCCAGGTGACCACAGAGTGCCCAGACCAGGCCTTGGGACAGAAGTATTACTGAGCAATTACACTGAATTAATCCTCACCATCCAGCCTTGCAAGTTAACACATAGCAAGATTCCACATATAGTTGATAATAATGAAAAACAAGACGGTACCAGGACGCACACTGAAAAAGCAGTAGAAAAACCACCAAACAAGCAGGCTCTGCTCAGTGCCAGCTCCAGGTCAACAGCTCATTGAGATAAAATTGCAGGGAAGAGCTTCAATAAACTTCCCTTGCCAAGGGAAAAAATAATCTAAACACTGAGCTGGTCCAAAAGTCTCATTTGACTTGAAAATATCACTTCCAGTTTACAACAACTCTCATTTGAAAGTGCAGCTGATGTACACAGAGAAAGTCAAAACCAAAACAAAGTATTTCAATTTACCTGCATTTTTATATCAGTTCACAAACAAACAGCCAAGTTGTCACAGACTGGGCTGACTGAAGATACCATATTGGAGGTGGATGTGTTTCACACTTCAATATGATCTCAAAAATAGACACACACAACTTTGCCCACTCAAATCTGAAGTCCTAAACCCCACTGAAAGCCCCTGAGCCAAGACCACCGCACATTGGCACAGGCCAGCGTGCTGCTAAAAAGCAGCAGCAGGAGGGCTGCGTGCTTGTCACCAGCTGGGCATGCTCGCCTGCTCTCGGCTGCCAAAGCAGCAGTCCCAGGTTGAAATTAGCTTCTTGACAAGGCTAATTTTAACTTGGATTGGTTCCCTGATCCAGTTCACCCCAGGAACATATTTTTTCTGTCACAAGGAACTAGAGATCACTAAGGACCACTTCCCTGAGCTGGCACCGCAAAGCATATGTGAAATTATAGTACAGACTGCTGAGGAACTAAGTCAGTTTTGCAAATAGGTGTCCGAGAAGAAGGGTTGTAAATGTTACTCGGCATCAGCAATGCCAGGCTGCTGCTACTCAGAGCATTTCTCCTTACAGCAGCCCTCTGAACTGTTGTTGGAAAGGCTTTTGCAAAGCTCAGACCTGTATCAAAAGGGTTTGAAAAGCAGAGTGCTCTGTGCTGACCACGCGCCAGTCCTGGCAAGGACGCTACGTGCCGCTATCAGTGCTGCAACCAGTGCTCCCCTCTGAACCACAGGAACCCACATCTCCTCCAGAAACCTTGCAGAAGAACACAGCTACCTCCGATGGAAGTGCACTCCTGGGATTTCCCACCCAGCTACCTCCTCCGATGAGAGCTCCAGGAGCCTGCAGATTAGTTGTGGTTGGTCCAGAGCCAAAATGACGCCGAGGACACTGAAACAGAAACAGCACTAAGCCCCTGACTGTTAAGGAGCCTGATGTAAAACACAAAGCATTAAAAGACCAGCAAAGAGCAAACCCTGCTCCCTTAGCAGTAACAGAGCCTGGCAATTTCACCTGCTTCAATATCAGCCCTGGGGCATCACATTTAACACAATTACAGAAACCTAATAAAAGTTTTCAGTACTATACATGCCTGGGTGCTACTATTAAATTATAACTGATTAGCAGCATCTTGAAGTCTTCAATAACTCTGATACTAACGTTAGTTTATGCCATCTCTTTCGTCTTAATGCAAAATACCCTCTTCCAACAGAACAAGCAGAGGGAGCGCAGTGACCCAGTGGTGACGGAGGGCACACCGCATCCACACTGCTGAGCACCACAGCTCTCGCCCCAGAGACAGACAGCACCCCACTGTGCCCCAGCAGTTGCCTTTATGTGGGATGGGCACTGCCGATCAGCAACAGGGAGACAACCTTAGGGCAAACTCCTTCTGAGTTTAGGAACAAAGCTACTGTATGTACCAGAGAAAAAGTACCACCTGCAAATGAGTGAAGAAAACGTAGCAACAGCATTATTTCGTCTATTTATCTTGCTAATTTCTCTCTAGGACTTTTTTACCTGTTTTCCCCAAGCTGCCCCTTATTTCTTAACTAATAATTTAGTTTGGAAAGAACCTCTAGTTCAACTTTCCACTTAGAGCAGATCAAACAACATAAGGGCTTTATTCAGCCAAGTTCTGAGCATCTCCAAGGATGAGCGATCCCACAGCTTCTCAGGGCTCCTGTTCCAATATTTGACCACCATTGTTATTAAAAAAAACCCTCAATTAAAAATGTGTATCTAATGACAATTTCCCAGGTTCCAGCCTATGTCCATTGCTTCTCAATGGATCACCGTGTGCCTGCAAGAACCTGGCTCCACCTTCTCTATGTCCTCCCGATGGATGGTTGAAGACAGCAGCACAACCTCCCTTCATCTTCTCTTCCTGCAACGGAACCAGCCCAGCTCTCTACTCCCCTGCCCATGACAGGAGCCCTCTGCTAGACCCTAACTCTGTGTCACAGATGTGAAACACCTGCATCCCAAGACACCTCTCTCATTTCCTTATGCATGAACTTCCTGACAGAGCAGGACACCTTCCACTGGCCTTGCTTGCAACTTCAATGCTAAACTGTTTATAGCTTTCCTAAAACAAACTGATCTTCTGCTTCAGATCAGATGGAAAGATTACTCTGACAATTATGCATGTTATTTTCCCAGTCGAGTCTGGTTTTCCCTTGAGTATTGGTGAAAACTAAGCTAAGCTTTTTATTTTTTTAAAGTGGGAAAGCTATTGACTTTACAACCTTACTGTTATGTTCTATGTTATGTTATATGTTATGTTATGTCATATCTGATATTACGTTATGTTCACATTCAGAAGGGCAAGAAAAATCCTGCTACACTACAGCCTAACACACGAGTGTTTTTTGGAAAGCAATAGCAATTCCTACTCCGAACTCCTCTGCAACCCTAAAACACTTAATTCATGCCAAAAGCATCACTTTCAAACCTCTCTGTCACAAATAGAGATCACTTAAGGTACCAAATACACAGAAAACTTACCTAATATCCACCTGGCCAGCTCTACTGAAATCACCCCTGGAGTATTTTGTTGTGCACTGTTTGGGAGTTTTGTTTGCTTTAAATCAGCAGAAGTTTCAGGCTCCTTCTGAACTTGGGTACAAATAAAACCAAAGAGACTTTGGCCATTAAAGCTACCTGAATTAGTGTAAATTCCTAAAAGCAAACAGAGGCCTGTTTAACAAATGAAATTAACTTCCAAAGCTAAAAATACATTCGTTTTGTTAGCTGACCACAAATGTAACATTTCTTCTGATACACGGTGGAGATGTCAACTGCCTTGCACTGTCTTTAAAATGCTGTATTATATGGTCAAAGCTATACCTGAAACCAGAAATCCAGCCCTTTCACACATGCTAACCAGTCTGCCTTCACCTTTTCAAAGCCAGGCTCTGATTATTTGGTTTTTGAGCAAGCAGACCCTATAGCTGCCACCACACAGGGTATTCCTGAACAAGCATCATCAGAGGGCGAGCTCAGTGCAACCTGTCTCCTGATAGCTTTTATTCCTTTGTATGTGGACAAACTCTTCAACAGGATTTCCAAACAAAGCTGTAGGCCAAAGCCTAAAATTTTAATGTTGTACAAATGTTTTCAAAGACTGCAAGATTGATTACGCCTCAGTAACGTCAAGGAAGGTGCCAGAAGTACCTTGCATTGTGTCTGGCCCAGCTGAACGGGAGCCAACGCTTCATCCTTCATGAGACTCATCTGTCTGGTGCAGCTGCTGCCTCAGAGGACAAGCCAGCAATTAAAACCCAACTAATTTAGAGGAGGAGGCCAAATCAAATGAAAAAGGAAGCAATTTCCAACCAGGGCTCTCCTTGCAACTGCTTGGTGGATGAGAATAGCCCACACTAGCAGAGACAGCCCAGGGAAAGGGAACCCAGCCAGCGTGAGTTTGTCAGGTCCTTTCTTCACGTAGCTCCTGTGCCCCATCACTGCCTCCAGCTGCAAGGCTGCTGCCAAGAAATCCTCACCCATAGAAACACAAGGCACCCACACCCAGCAGGGAGCACAGCTCAGCCCCACTGCAACTAATACAATGTTTGCAACTAGAAAACACCAAGTATATTAAACTCCTTGAGCACAATGTGTGCACAGTAAAACAGCTAACTATTTGATTGGCCAGTGTTTAAAATATGGTAGTTACTGCGCTTGAAGTAATGCATGCCAGGAATTACCTGAAAAATCAACAGGCAAGGGCAGCAGACTGGAGCGCAGCGTCACGCACCGGTGCGAACGACTGTGGTACATTAAATAGCAACTAAGCCTGGAAACCTTCTGCTCCCGTGAGTGAGGGGCAACATCCAGGTAGGCTGCAGGGAACAGAGACTCTAACTCAAAGAGAGATGTCTGCTCTTTCTGCCTTGGAAAAACTGTGTCCAGGCTCTCCTGAACACATTTGCTGACTGGGCAGAAAGAACTTCCCAGTCTGTTTCTAACTCTCCCCTCTATTTGTTAAAATAACCCCACCATCAGCTTTAATACAATTACATAGACAAACAGTGTGTTAAAGGCCCCTTTAAGGCCAAAAAGCTAAAGAAACACCGAAGTAGAGCCTGAATTTGTCCTTTCTCTCTATATGCAGCTTGACAATGTGCAGATACCCAGCATGACAACTTCAAAGTGCAGTTTGGAAAACACAAGCCATGAAAATTTCCTTCCTCCTCCATCCCTTGCTTCTTACTGTACATTAACAGAGATACTGTTTAACTTGATCAGTGGACTTCTCACTGTTACTCTAAAATACATCATTAAGGCCACGACCAGATGTGCTATTTCAGTTGAAATAATCAAGGTTAATCACCTCCAGGTTTATCAAGCACTACTTAGATGACCTACTAATGTAATGACTAGCATGAGTGGCTACTTCCAACTCCAGTCAAGTCAAATAGCTTGCATTAGCTCAAGAGTTCTCGAGTAGACCTGAAAAAAACCCAAAATAATTACAAAAACTCCACAAAACAGGAGGACCACATTGATTGCACTGGAATTAGGCCAGCGAATTCAAGGGGGGTGCAAACTTTGAAAGGGAAGCAGCAAGAAGCACTGGATGTCACGACTCCAGAGAGCTGGCAGCATCAGCGAGTGCCACAGCTTGCAGGACAGCTGGGGACCAGCAGGCACTGGCCCTGATCGGCTTCCGGAGCAAGAACTCTCCAAAATACACAGGTCTTGAGGGCAGCATCTGCACAACGCAGCACTGCTAGGCCTGTTGCTAAGTATTTTTCCCCACTTTCCTCTGTTGCTTGCCTGGTTCTTACTGCTTTTGTACCCTGCCTGTTGGACTTATTTCCAAACGTCCTTCTACCCTATGCCATGGGTGACCCTGTGTCTCTACTCATCAGCTTCTTCACCTCAGCTTGTGCCACACACAACCTGCACCGTGCCAGGACCCAAGGAGCAGAATGTGTGACTGTGCCCTAACCTGAATGTCCTTCCACTCACCCAAACCTACACAACCATTAACCAGCCATGTCCTCCCTTTAATTCCCTCTTCTGACCCCTTCTCACACCCCTCCAAACACCTCTTCTACTCTTCACCCCCATGGCCACTCGGCTTCCCTTCCTGCCTATGTAGCACTCTGTGGATCATCGCGTTTACAGCAAAGCTGAAGTTGTTTTTAACTAAAAGGTTAGTTTCTAGCCCTGTACAGTTACAAAGAAAACTTCCAAATGCAAATCAATACAAGGCTGCCTGTCCAGTTCTACAGGGAAATGCAATAAAATAGCTTTGAGAGGTGTGAACTGCCTCATTCATCTCAACTTTGAAGCCTAACGAGCATTCAAACGTTAACGTCAACTGTTTTACCAATGACAGATGACCTTTTTTAAGACAAACTGCTTCCTAATCTACTTTACCTGCTGTGGTAAGATCCATAGACGATGGCATAGCACAGAAAATTTCAAAGACATCGAGACGTTCGTGTTCAATTCTATTTCCTATTCTTTTTCATTTTATTTGTCCACATACAAATCTGTAAGGTTAGACTGGAAGAAGAAACAAAAGCAAAGAAAAATCTGAAGGGACCAAGGGACTACGAGATATTTGGGCCATAGCCTCATAAGGGGAAATTTCAAGAACAGGACTGGAGAAGTGAGGAATAACAACTCCCCAACCCTCCCTGCTCTCCCAGGATTCAAATACGTCAATTTTTGCCGTCTCACTTGAAAGCCATACACAGCTAAGTTCTCAGACATGTTCTTTTTCCTTCAAAAATACATATCCATCATTGGATGTTAATCTTACAGCTGAAATCCCAAATGCTTTTGAACAGTTTGGCCATTTCTCATCGCCAAGTCGAGCACCAAAGTTAAGTTATACACATGGCTTACTATTAATATATACATAAATTTCTATATAAATAACTATTAAGTTACTACATGGCTTCCTGGACAGTTTCTGTCAGAGTTTTCACCAGTATTTCATCTAATTGTTTTACAATTCCATTCCCCTTCCATTTTATTTCTTTATCTTTTTTAGCAAGGAGCAAGCTCTAAAAACCTGGGTGAAACAGCCAAAAATTTGAAGAGAAGCACCATGAGCTCTTGATGCTATTTAAACGAAAGGAGTATCATTCAGAGAACTGAACCAAAAGGAAGCAACTGATTGCTATGCAAGACACCCCTCGCTAAGGCCAATTCTTCAACTTCATCACCCATGACACAGTCATTAATTAAACCAGGCACCAGCAAGACTCCGGTATCACAAGGTCTCTGCACCCTGTTCCCTTCCTTGGGCTCCTTCGCAGGCAACTCCACGGCTGTCAGCAGCACTGACATATGGAAAACTAGAATTTGTTGCCACAAGTTGAACTCGCAGGCGTTGGGAAGCAACCCACAGCAGGTACGAGAGGAAAGAGTCCAACACAGATGACGCTCAAAACACCAGGAGCTCCTTTCTGATGCTCTAGGCTGAACCTGGAGTTATCCTCTCATCACTTGTTCCACGCTAGACACCATGAGCAATATTTTCCACCAAAGGAAGGAAAGAGGAGAGGGAAGTAACACCAGAGGGGTTGGTTCAGCACCCCCTGGTGTCAATGGAGACACCCAGTGGCATCAACAGCCATATAAAAACCAACCAAACACAGTTAAGGGCAACGCTGCGCTTCATGCTTGAGGGGTTTAGTAGTTTGAGGTTGACACAGCTCTCAACTCAGCAGGCTCTGGGTCAAACTCTTAAATGAATCCTGCTCCAAGCGCACAGCCAGGAAACCCCAGACAACTCCCCAGTATTCAAAAAGTCAAAATTAATAGAAAAATGAACCTACAAAGAACTATAATTTAGAAACACTTTAATTGCCTTCTAGTGACACGCACTTGATTTCAGACGAGTACTTGTGATTTTTTAGCTGCACGTATTCAATTAAAATCAATGGAAGGTCAAACAGTTAAAACCCCAAACACGTCAAGGAGTTGGTGACAGTTCAAGCAGCCCAAGAAGCAGCACAGGCCCATTAGCAAGCCAATCTAGCCCCCAGGCAATTAAGGACCACAACAGTATTTCCACTTACACACTGGTTCTTCTGCAGTTAGGAGTGGGGAGTTAGGAGTCCTCATTTGGTTTTGCTTTGCTTTGCTCTGTCCGTGTAGAGCACAGAAAATGTTCTGGTTGTAGCAGGAACAGATTCTACCCGGGGCTTCCCCAGGGTAGAAGCAATAAAGAATGAAGAGTTGGATTAAAGAAGGTGCAAAATAAAACCCCACCTGAAGGGACCATTCCTGTATTTCTAAGTACAAGCCATTCCCCACGCCGGAAAGCAGCCGAGCTCGCTGCACATGATGCAGCCCAGCACCTCTCCTAGGGCCCAGCAGTGCATCCAACATCAGAAGGGATTCTGAAACACGTCGCTTCCCAAAAACCAAGGAGAGGCAGGATCCTTTGGAAGATGTTCTGAAAGCCTTGAAGCTGGGCCCACAGAACAACAACTTTTGAAAGCCAGCGTGGAAACCTTTGATGGGCTCCTAGGTTTGGCAATACGAACACGTATGTTTGACCCAAGGCAAGTGCTTTGGTCTCCACGTTCTGTTTCCCACATGTATAAGAGGAGGATATTCACCTTTACTTTGCCTGCTCAGTTTGCAAGCAATTCCTAGCAGGCTGCCTTCTGCTATGTGCGTGTTTGGTGTTCTCCAAGAGCCTGGTTTTGATTTTGATCCTGTGCACCCGTTATACAAATTAAGAAATTGTGCTGCTTCCTTTACATCACTAAAACAAGGCACCATTCGGAGTACATTGAACTGATTAAGCTTCTCTTCTTGCTCATGTTCTTCTCTTCAAAACCAACAGCATTACTGGTGCTTCGGAGTGAAGCGGACCCGATGGGCAGAGCAGTCTGGAGGCAGCCGTGCTCGCTGGCAGGCAGCGCTGGCTCCGCTCGATCCACATTTGGAAAGGCCAGGGGCAGTGTGGCAGATGCACCCACCCCACTAAAGACCTGAGAAAAACCCAACAAAGACAGCGCTAAAGTTTCTGGCCCTGGTGGCGCCACGACTGCCTCCCCCTCACAGCTCCTGTCTGGGCCACACAGTGGGGGTCAAAGGCGGGAAAGTTGGGGTCCTCAGCCAACAGGGGCTGACACGACCATGGACTGACCTCAGATCAGATTTGACCAGGGTATAAACGGGGCCCCGTCAGAGGACTCATTGGAGTCGGTCCTCGGAGCAGCGGGTCTGCAGTCAGGGACTCTCCCCTTGAGTTGGGACGCCACTTAAGGGAACTTCTCAAGATTGAGAGCCCTCCCTTTCTGGTGAGTGAGTGAGTGAGTGAGTGCACGTTTTGGATCGTTTGGCCAAAAACTTAAGAATTCTTAACTCAGCTGTGTCTGGTAATGTTCCCAACCAGCACATCGAACCTGTATTTGTTGAATGTCAGTGGGATGTTGTTTTGGTGAATGAAGTTTTGTCTGCTTCATTTTAGTTGCGGATTAAAGCTTGTTTGAGTTCATTAATTGTGTGTGTGTAGCCATTTTGATGCGATTCCGTGACAGGCAGGCAGAGGGAAGGAAGCTGGGTTGAGGACAGCAGCCACCAGAGACACAGCAGCAGCCAAACCGACACGAGTTGGCCCCATTCAGTCCTTGCTGCTCAGTGAACGTTTTGGCACCTGTGATAGCGACTCTAGAATAAACTCTGCAAATCCAAGCCAACAGCCCTGCCAACAAACACCATCGACACTTCTCATCACAGCTGGGGTTTATTTCTATCGGGGAAGGCCACAGAGCACAGCAGGTCCGTGCCCAGCAAAGGGGGAGCTCCCAGTGAGCTTTAGATCACAACCAGGTACAGCCAAGCCATCGCTGCTTTTTGAGGAAGGCAAACGTTTTTATTTCCCAACAGATTTAGGGCAAACCAGGTTAGGAAGAGTAAATTTGATTACTGCAGCTTGAAACTGAAATGCAATACTTTAGCCAAATACAACTTGGGTTGCTCTAAATGGTAACAGATCTGTGTGTTTTCCCCAGATGGTAAAACTAAGATTAGGAGGACTAAAGTCAAGTTTTCTCTGAGCAGAAGTTTGAAAGCCTTTCTCCAAGAGCAATGTTTTAAATCTCTCTCTTTTTAAAAGCTCTACTCTGCTTTGAGAAGTGAGTGGTTCTTCTACACGTGCTTTGCTCTCGTGCCTTCAGACTCAATACGCCTCTCCTTTTAACTGCCCATGTAAAAGTAGAAGACAACTAAAAAGCGTAGGTTATTCTGCACTTAGAAAAACTGGTCCATTTTGTGTGTTACAGGGAGGGAATATTTCAACTGCCAACATAGGGCAGCCATACAAGATCCTGGGTGCTGTTCCCCAAATATTATTATCATTACTATTATTATTTATAATAATATTATTACTTAGCAAGCCCCTGTTCCACCCAAAAACAAGACCTAAGCCTTCCAGTTTCCACCTTTTGCATTTCCTTACGGACAGATGATGGGGCAGGAACACAGAACAGAAGGGTTTGAGACCTCATCCTCTGACAGCCTCCTAGGACAAGTCATATGCAGTACAGCCATGCTGTATTTTGCAGACAGACATCCATGCGTTGGAACGGCAAGACAAGCTCTGATCTGGAAGCAACAGAAGACGATCCGAATTCAGACACAGCATCACGCCAGGTATGGCTGCGCTGCTTGCAGCACAGCACCAGACTGTAGCTATCTGGAGCAAGCTAAAGCAAGGCTAAATCCACCTGGAAACAGAAGCATAAACAACCCTGATCTCTTTGAGCTTTGTTTTTTCAGCCACAAAGCAAGAAGAATTTCCCTGCACCAGTAACAATAAATCATTGCTCAAGAATGAACATCCCAAAACAGTGACACACTGAAGAACAGAGGGTCAAGGGCCAGAGCT
Organism: Mesitornis unicolor; assembly: GCF_000695765.1. Lineage (NCBI taxonomy): Eukaryota > Metazoa > Chordata > Aves > Mesitornithiformes > Mesitornithidae > Mesitornis > Mesitornis unicolor. The sequence goes on from NW_010194656.1 coordinate 14,201, forward strand.
ACTCTTTATTTGGAAAAGCAGAGAATCTCAGACTCCTATTTGCAGGAGATTTAAAACTTTGGCCACCTTCCTTTGCTTTCAGGAGCCTGACTTCTCTCTTCTGGCCTACGCACCCACAGTGTAGTTCACTGCTGCCAGCAAAGTCTAGGGAGAATACATAGGTTGTCATACAAGTTAGGAGCAAGTGCCCCGAGACAGCCCACCTCGATGACCCTCGTGTCTCCAGGTATCTCCATGCTGCAACACTGCAGTTTTCCACAGCAACCTTGCAACTCACCTGCTGTAAGAGTTTGATCACTTGTACACCGCCTTTTCTGCATCTACCCCTCGACCATTACATGGCAAATCAGTCATTTTGCTTTAACGAGCATGGATTTTGACATCCCCAGCACTGTACGTCTGCTACACAATTCCTTCTTCGCAATACTCAAAAATTTTCAAGAGAGGAAGGAACATATTCTTTGGGCTCAAACACCAAACCAAGTTACCATGCTTAATAATTTGCCATATCGTGAATTAACTTCATTCATTCCAGGTGAAGCTGGTGCACTTTATGTCAGATTTACTCACTTGGAGCACACGGGCTTAGTTACAAAGCTCACACTGGACCAGGTGTGTCCCAAACGTAGGCTGGATTGATGTACACACAAAAAGCTTAATGCTGTATCTGTCACTGGAGGAAATGCACAGAGCGCTGCTTCAGAGCACAACAAACCAGAGCAGTCGTCACATACGTGAGTATTACTGCAAAGAGGAAGGTGTTGAGATTAGGATAAGAAGCGAGGGGCCTGAATTACAGTGAGGGAGAGTTAGGTTTTGCATTAGAAAACCCAAAACAAACAAAAACAACCAACCACACCAAAAGCCCCAGAGCAGCAAGGTCATTAGGACTGGAACAAACAGCCTAAGAAGACTGTGATCTACCGCTGACTTAAACACAGCTTATCCTGGCTGCAAGCAGCAGGAACAGACCAGACGATCACTTCAGGTTCATTTCAGCACTATTTTCTATTCTTCTCTCCTATCGGCACCTCTCAGCAGTGTATTCTTTTAATTACACCCAGTTTTCACCAGATGACTCCCCCTTTATTCACATTTCCTAGCACAAACAGCCAGGGCAAGCTGCTCTGGACACCAGCTCCTTTGGCACTGCCTTGCTATACCTTTGATGAGGATTTGGCCCTTCAGATCTCTCAAGAGTAGAGCTTTAATTTCACAGCACGGATCTTGCTCATTTGACTCCATATTTACCGAGAACAAAAGGAAGACTATGCAAATGCCCTGCTACTTAGACCTGAACAAAGTGGAAGCAAACATGGAGATGTGAATGGGAGACATAATGGTAGGAAAAAAGCAGCCCTTTTCAAAAGTAAAATGACTTTGTCAGGGTCCCTTTGCACTACGTGCATGGATGATTTGTGACAAAACAAAAAAGTGCTAGCCTAGCACGTCACCCATGTCAGAGATTAGAGCACTTCAAAACCCTCAGTAGTTCAAGCACTCTCTGGAACTTGAAAGGCTTTCTTAGGCGATGCTTAGCTTCTTTATGGCTTTTACACGACTTTGATGTGCACCTAAGAGTGAGGAATCTTAATCTGAAGGTCTCCTGTGGAAAATACCCAGATTGTCTATAAATCACAAAATCTTGTCACCCTGATTAAGGTGAGGCAAAAGTTTGCAAAACTTTGTGTCTTAAGTAAAAGATTCTGAGCCATCAGTTTGATACCCAAATAAGAAACCTGAGTTTCTGAGCACTCAGTTACTTTCAAAAGGCTTCTCTAATAATAGCACTGCAGTGATATTTCTAATAATCGACAAAGCATGGGGTTAACGAAGTACGAGGCAGTAGTCAGTTATACAAACGTCACTTTTCCCCTCCGTTCTCATCCTCTCCTTAAACCAGAGATTTAAAGCTCCTTTAAGGATCTGCCCAAACACAGCCCATTTCTCATGTGGCGCAAACCTCTTCTCCGAGTGCAAACACGGGTGTGTAAACATAAGCTTCATTCTCCCACCTCCTATCCACACTTAACCCCCAGCAGCACTAATGAGAATTATGCATGCATAACGAGCAGAGAATAGTCTCCTTATGAATAGGGCCCTTGTTGGAACAATGAATACATTTAACCATTAACATCTAGGGATGTGCCGAACCCTCCAATTTAACCAGCTGCCAAACAAAGCTACCATGACCTATCTGATATGGTCGGGCTCTGAACGTGGCTCTCTGAAATTTGCCTCCCATTTGTTTCTGAAGGACGTGGCAGTGGTCTGTGCAGCAGAGAAGGATGCCCTCCAAAACAGCTGTCACATCTACCCCGCGATGGAAGATGTGCGGAGAGGGAAAGACCACAACCCCAGGAAGCAAACAGAGTCATCAGAAGACCAAAAATGCAAATATACCATATAGACATACTTCAAATGCAAACAGACATTGACCATCGGTATTAATGGACACTTAGTACGAACACAGAAAGGAAGAATACGGCACAATCTTATAAAGCAGGCTAAAAACCACATACTAAAAGAAAAGAGAGGAAAGGCTGATTAAAGACAACTTCTAGAAGAGTAATTTTCTGTTTTCTACAGCTCTGAAGTCCCTACATAATTGCCTGGCTACACTTGTTCTTGACTCCTGTTTCAGCTGTAATCAAAACCTGACGATTACATGTATTAATGACATGTCCTGACATTTTTGAGTCCAAAAAGTAGCAAATGCATGCAATGGTATCACCTGTGATATTTAAAATTCCTCCACTGCCTTAAGTTCCTTCTGTATTCTTTGAACAAGTGCCTTGAAGTTTCCCCAGTAAAAACTTTACACATTAATCACGCACGTATGAATACACTAAGAAGGCACTTAACAACCATCCTTTAAAACTGATGGACTGAAAAGAGTAAAATAGATGGATTTATTCTCATGAAATTATAAGCACCGTACTTATCCACACCAAGAGGCAAAGCTGGGGTTCCTCCATCATAAATCATTTGCTAAATACTGCTAAGGGCTGCTACAGCCCCAAGGAGGCCCTAGACGGCCAAGCCCTCTATAAGATTTGTCTGTAAGACTGCTTGGCATGGCTGTGCAGCATCCTGTGCACAAGAGACCACCTCAACGCAGAGTGAGCTTGAGTGCTACCCTACTGCAGAACTGCAGGAACCTCTCAGCTCAGCAGTAAATGCTCCAGAGGCAGCTGAAATGTCTGCTGAAGAAAACCAGGGAGCAATCACAGCATCCCAGAATGTGAGGAGTTGGAAGGGACCTGGAAAGCTCCCCCAGTGCAACCCCTGCCACAGCAGGATCACCAGAGCAGTCACACAGGAACACGGCCAGGGCTTTGGGTGTCTCCACACAAGGAGACTCCACAACCTCTCTCGGCAGCCTGGGCCATGCTCCATAACCCTCACACTCACAAAGTTTGGCCTCCTCTTCAGCTTGAACCTCCTGTGCTCCAGCTTGGGACCATTGCCCCTTGTCCTGGCATTGGCCATCCCAGAGCAGAGCCTGGCTCCTTCCTCCTGACACTGCCCTTTCCCAATGGATCCCCAGGAATGAGGGCACCCCTCAGGCTCCTCTGCTCCAAGCTCAAGAGCCCCAGCTCCCTCAGCCGCTCCTCAGCAGGAGATGCTCCACTCCCTCCAGCATCTCTGTGGCCCTGCTGGACTCTTTCAAGCAGTTCCTGTCCTTCTTGAGCTGAGGGCCCAGCACTGGACACAAGATTGCAGCTGTGGTGTGAGCAGGGCAGAGCAGAGGGGCAGGAGAACCTCTCTGCCCTACAACCACCCCTTCTCATCCACCCCAGGATGGCGTTGGGCACACTGGCCATGAGGGCACAATGCAATTGGTTACACTGCATTTCCAAGCTATGGAGATTGACTCACCATCAGACGCCGCTAGACTACAGGACTCAATACGGAAATCTCAATATGGGATCACAGCCACCCGAGTTTCATTTAGCACCCTAAAATGAGGATACAAATATTATCCCTGCATTCTTCTCCAGGGTGGCCGTAAGGATCAGCGTTGCTAAAGCACTTCAGACACAAAGGGTTAATTCAAAGTATCAGCATTGCTACAGAAAATATTTTGCTCTTGAAATGGACAAAATGCAGCCACAGAAACAATTTTAAAAATTTAAAAAGTATTTTGGAGACCTATTACCTTTCTGAAAAACAGAACTGTCTGGCATAGTCCTCTCACCCTTACTCCCCACACAACACAAGCTGGTTCCCTGTCCAGATCGTACACAGTGCCCCAGCACTCCTGGACCTACAGGAGACCTCCCTGGCTCAGGAAGAACACACGTAAGGAGAGAAAACTCCTGTCCTCCTGAGCCTGTGCTGTGCAATCCTCTGGATGGGCTGAGCCCTCAGCTCAGGTTACTTCTGTAGATCCAAACACAGCAAGAAATTGTGCAGAAATACTTTGCATGTTTCCAACATATAATTTATTGTTGTAACACTGCCTTAAAAAATTAAATCTTAAGTGCTCAGTAGAAGGTAGAAGCAAACTTGCTCCCTCATCCTTTTTTATCCTTAAGAAGCTACATTTCTAAATGTTAGGTACTCCTTTCATCCACTGATGCTGCTCAGAAGTTGCCTTAATGTGAAACAAATACCTGCAAACCTCTCTTTACAGACATTAGGATGATTCTGTCGTACTAAACAGTAATACCTAACCAAGTTGACAGAGATTGAGAGACTAAGGATAAATTCTGTGTCATGGGCTTGGCTGCTGTTAGGAAACTGATTCTGATCCATCAAAATTCCTATTTTCCCCCAGAAGCAGATGCTGCGCTCTAAACTGGTAAGTGATGAGTATGTATTTGAAGTATTATTAAACATATGCCTCTTTATCATGTCATTTTATGCTTTCATGGGAGAAATATTCAATTACAAAGGCTTTGCAATACTTGGAACTATAGCTCCAGTTTTATACCATCTAAGAGCAAAACCAGTTTTAAAAAGAAATCCATTTTACTGCCCAGGGTGATTTTGCAGACACCCTTGCTTTTTACGGATCCTCAGGTTCCTGCAAATTTTCACGATTCATCTTTATAAAAGCTTTTACTCATTTTGATGTATTTATCTTATTGATTTATACAGTGATTATCATCACACCAATGTTGTTTCCACTTATCACATTAACGCCTTTTCATTAGTACTGCCCTGTGGTTAAAAGCTGACTGCTCAGCTCTGCAATACTGGGGTGTGAGAGGGATATCTCTCTATTGCTTTCCAATCACGGTCTGATAGCAAATTCAGTGGCACTTAAGGTGCTCCAGAGGCAGCTCTTAGGAGCCACCAGTGCCATAATGATGGGTCACAGAACCCCAGAATCCC
>NW_010194657.1:0-2579 GCF_000695765.1 Mesitornis unicolor
TGGGTCATCAACTCGAGAGCTGTGAGAGGAGCTCTCTGATTACCATTCATACATTGATCCATCAGTTGGAGAGCCAAGGAGTGATCAGCAAGACTCGCTCACCCTTTAACAGTCCCATATGGCCAGTGCAAGAGGGAATGAAGATTGACAGTAGACTTTTGTGCCACTGAGCGCTGCTGTGCCAGACATGATAGACTTGCAGCATGAACTGGAGTCAAAGGCAGCTAAGTGGTATGCCACAATTGACATTGCTAATGCATTCTTCTCTATTCCCTTAGCAGCAGAATGTAGGCCGCAGTTTGCTTTCACCTGGAAGGGCATCCAGTACACCTGGAATCGACTGCCTCAGGGGTGCCCTACCATTTTCCATGGACTGATACAGATTGCACTGGAGAAAGGTGGAGATCTGGAATACATTGACAACATCATTGTATGTGGTAACACACCAGAAGAAGTTTTTGCGAAAGGGGAGAAGGTAATTTGAATACTTCTGGAAGCTGGTTTTGCCATAAGGTCAAGGGACCTGTGCAAGAGATCCAATGTTTAGGTGATAAGTGGCAAGTTGGGTGTCATCAGATTCCCATGGATGCTATTAACAAAATACCATCTATGTCTCCACCAACTAACGAAAAGGAGACACAAACCTTCTCAGGCACTGTGGGTTTCTGGAGAATGCATATTACAGGTTTCAGTCAGATTGTGAGTCCTCTTCATGAAGTGACCCATAAGAAAAATTATTTCATATGGGGCTCTGAGCAGCAACAAGCCTTAGAACAAATTAACCAAGAGACTGTTCATGCAGTAGCCCTGGGACTAGTCCAAATATGAACAGATGTTAAAAATATACTTTATACTGCAGCAGGGGAGAATGGTCCTATCTGGAGCCTCTCCCAAAAGCCACCAGGGGAGACTTGAAGTCAACCTCTAGGGTTCTGGAGTTGAACCTATAGAGGATCAGAGTCTAGCTATACTCCAACTGAACAGGAGATGCTGGAAGTGTATGAAGGAGTTCAAGCTGCTTTGGAAGTAATTGTTACTGAAGCACAGCTCCTTCTAGCACCCCAATTACCATCGTTGAACTGAATGTTTAAAGGGAAGACCCCTTCCACACATGCAGTTGATGCTATGTGGAGTAAATGGGTTGCATTGATAACTCAGTGAGCTCAAATAGGAAACCCCAATCATCCTAGAATTTTGGAAGTAATTATGGACTGACCAGAAAGCCAAAATTTTGGACAAATACCATAGGAGGAGGTGATGCAAGCTGAAGAGGTTCCACCGTATAATAAGTTGTCAGAAAATGAGAAGCAATATACCTTGTTCACTGATGGATCTTGTTGTATTGCAGGAAAACAGCAAAGGTGGAAAGCCACTGTGTGAAATCCTACATGAGTTGCAGAAACGACTGAGGGGGAAAGTGAGTCAAGTCAGTTCGCAGAAGTGAAAGCCATCCAGCTAGCTTTAGACATTGCTGAACAAGAAAAGTGGCCAGTGCTTTATCTCTATACTGACTCAAGGATGGTGGCACATGCCCTGTGGGAATGGTTAAATCAATGGATGAAAAAGAACCTCCAGTTCAGGGGGAAGCCCATTTGGGCTGCCACGTTGTGGCAAGATATTGCTGCCCAACTGGAGAAGCTTATTGTAAAGGTACGTCACATAGATGCCCACATACCCAAGAGACGTGCCACTGTGGAACATTGAAACAACCAGCAGGTGGATCAGGCAGATAAGATTAAAGTGTCTCAAGTGGCTCTGGACTGGGAGCATAAGGGGGAATTTTTTTTTAGCTCTGTGGGCCCATGACACTTCTGGACATGAAGGAAGAGATACAACATACAGATGGGCTCATGACCAAGGGGTGGATTTGACCATGGACACTATTTCACAGGTTACCCATGAATGTGAAACATCACGTGCATTTTGTGAGCGTGTTTCTCACAACTGGGGGCTCGTCCGGGTTCTGAAGTCCGCCACTCAGCTAGGAGGGAACAACCCAACTGGAAAGCATGCCTCGCCGATTTTGGCGGTCCAGACGCTTGAACCCTTTCTGCCGGCCAGTCATGACAGAGGACCTGGGTCAGATGGTGTGAACCAAAGGGAAGGTACCGGATCGGTACCTGGGGCCAATTCCAGGGGTTCATCTGTGGCAGGGACTCATCCGCGGCAACCGTTAAAACCTGTGCACAGGACCCGGTAAGAAAAGAGGCTGTTAAGTATTATCGGGTGTGAATGAAAGTGTGCGTGTGAGAGATTGAGACGTGCAGGAACAGCACGAAGCGAGTGAGGAGTCCTTTTAACCACGGTTCCATATCTCTGTGAGGGGAAGGGCTGGTGACCGGACAAAGCGAATTTGGAATTTAGTGTGAGGTGGGGGGGCGAGAGTGGAGTTCGCAAACTCTAAGCAGCCTCCTGAAGGTACTGGAGTCTGGAAGTGTTGGAGACTCCAGGGTTGGGGAGATTGAGTCACTCCCTGAAGTAAATTCCTTCAACAGTCTTTAGGAGGAATTTGATAAAAGTGGGAGGGGAGTGAAAGAGTGAAGTCTGCGAACTCTAAGCAGCCTCCTGAAGGTACTGGG
>NW_010194658.1:0-5740 GCF_000695765.1 Mesitornis unicolor
AGTGCAGGACCCGGCCCTTGGCCTTATTGAACCCCATCCAATTGGCCTCAGGCCATGGATTCAGCCTGGCCAGATCCCTCAGGCAGATCAACTCTCCCTCCCAACTCAGTGTCATCTGCAAACTGCCTGAGGGAGCACTCGATCCCCTCATCCAGATCATCAATTTTTTATACGGTAGCACGTGTGGCAGCAGAAGTCATGCTAGCCCTAAAGTCTATAGGGCTCATGGATGCATTGCTGCATCCATGGTTATCACTCCAAAAAGGCATTGCTGAGGGAGAAGCCGACAGACAACAAGAAAAAGTTATTTTCTGCCCCATTTCCTCAATTTGCTGGACTCCAGCACCACCTTGCACCCAGCCTGCCTATTCAAGAAAGGTGCAAAAAGCCACCACTGGCTTGTACGAATTTTGCTGCTGATATCCTGCAGTTGAACACAGCATGGAAAGAGCTCAGAGCCTTTCACTGGCATTTGTTCTGGGCTATCACAGAAACCCTTTTGTTCTCAGGTAGAAACTGCTCCAAAGCCAAATTCCTACCTGTCTCTCTCAGGGTGTGTCTTTGCCACATCACACAACGTGGTTTTGCTCCTGGTTAAACCATCCTGGAGCTTCAAGAGTGGCTTCTTGGGAGACATGGGGAGGTGCTGAGGAGAAGGGGAACCTGCTTTCTAATATTTTTTTTTACTTATTTCACTTCTTTCACCAAAGAGTTGTGTTTGATGAATCTGCCTTCCAGAGTCCGACACATTTAATGGAGCTTGTGGGATTTCGAAAGCAGTGCCTCACCATTTGCTGGTGCTCCAGATGAGGGAGGAGAAGGTAAAGAGCTCCTTATCTCCCCACCCAGCCCTTATCTGAGCCTGCCAGCTGGGGCAGCGAGGGGGAGGATGGACAAGGGCTGTGGGAAAGCAAGCACAAGGTTTACGAGCACCTAAGAGAAGGCGAAACCTGCACCCAAAAGCACTTTTTATATAATAAACCACTCCTTTTTCATTATAAACTCCTCCAGACCCTTCTGGCTTCAGCACTGGGATGTGCATTACTTTGGTGAGACGAGGTTATCCAAGATAGAGCCTCCTTCTGCAAGTTACAAATACAAGTCTTCCGTAATATTGCAAAACGGTTTTTTTTTAAATAATAATAATTCAGCCAGAAATGTGATGACAGAATTTCTTTCAGAACCTCTGTGACATGAAAATTAACATTAAGCTTTTAATTTAAGCTCAGATTTCTGCCTAAAGAGAAAGACGTACAATTTGTTCGGGACTAGTTGACAGATGGGGAAATTAAGCCCTCTGTTGTTGCTCCATTTGCTGGATGTGAAAATACTTAACGCTTACAGAGGCCTTGGAGGATGGGAAGAGCCACAGAAATGTCAGCTCTCGGGACAAAACTTAGAGACAGAAATGTCTGATCCTGGAAGATGCTGCGTGCCTTCAGCTAGTCCAGACATCAGCCTTTTCCTTCGCAATCCTCGGGGATTTTCCTGTGGCAAAGCAAAGGAATAAATGGGCAAATTTACTATTAGACCTAAAAAGCAGGGTTGCACAAGATCCTTTCAGTTCGACGTCTCCACCCAGCAAAAACAGTGAGGTCTCTCTTTCAGCTGAAATTTCCACTTTTTTTTAAGTTGGAAGCCTTTAACTGAAAGGTCTTTCTTTTTTCTACTAATAAAAATAGGCTATTAATGCTATTTTCCCCTTTTTCATTGAAGATGTCCTTCTTCCATCCAGGAATAAATGCTCTTTACCAAGAAATAATTGGCACCTCTTAGCCAAATTGCTCAGAAACAACCGAGCGGTCAGTCCTGCCCTCACATCTGGGCTCTCCTTAATAGGAAATAATGAATTAATGGGACATTATGGGCCAGATTTGAGCCTAAACTCTGTTCTGGGAAGCCTGGTTATTATGGAGCTGTGGCATGCCAACTGAAACCGATATAAAAATCAACTGTATAGGAGGCCAATAGCCAGAAAAGGGATTAAAAAAACCTCAAAAACATACGACCTCAAGCAATATCCAGTTTCTTTTTCTATCCACAGCAGCAGCACAGCATCGCCTCGCTGTTGAAAGCCCTGGGTCTGGTTTGAGGTGCTGCGAGCTGCCCGTGTTCAGGACACCGTGTACCATAACAAACAGGAATAAATGGCTGGTGTTTAATTGGAGCCTGTTCCTCGTTATCAGCCCCGGAGTCACGGAGCGTTCGCTCCTGTGCGGATTCTGCTCCGATTACACGCTGCAAAGTCCATTATCAGCAATGCAGCTTCACAAAAGCATGGGGAAAGCCGCATTTCAGACACCCAAGACCTGCAAAAACCCATCTCTCATGTGCCAATAACCTGGAAGTTTCTGGAGATGGTGCAAGGTTGGTTATACCCTTGTGCATTTGACATCTCATGCATCCCTATGAGTTTTGCTTGTCCCAAAAAGACAATCCTATCGCCCGTTATTAATTAGGATGCTGGTTAATCATCGTTCCTTTGGGATTCATCTCAGCACCACTTCTTACTGCGTGGTTTACACAAAAATTCTCATTAAAGGTAGAAAGAGCCACAGGAGCAGGGCTTGACCCTCCATCCCCTCCATGCCCTTTGCTGCTCTCCCCTGGAGCTCACAGATTTCTTCAGGAGAAACCCTGCTTGCACTTTTAGCCTTTTTTTTACTGTTCTCTCAAATATTTCATTGCCTGCGGACATTTTCTGGGGGAAGGGAGGGGGGAAAAAACTAATCCAAATTTAAACCGAGTCCATTGTTTTCACTAAACCGAGCTGCAGAAAGACTTGAGAACATGGTTGTGATTTGCCACATCTGTTATTTTTATGCATTGTTTTCGTGCCAAGAGTTTCATAAAAGGTGTTGTATAACCGCGTCGTATCACATAATTCACCACGTTTCCACAATTAGGAGCCCACGTGAGCATTTAAGCAATGATCTTGCCCAGGGTTTTCATGTTTCTGTGCATCTTTCAGCCCTTTCTGAGCTACGAAGATGAACTGTGGCTGTGGTTTCCCCCTTTCTCTTACTCTGCTGTCGTTTACTGATGGCCAAGTTCATCCGTGATCCATGGATCGCTGCTGCCTTTGCATCTCAAAAACAAACATGTTTTGCTTAAATCCTCGGAGCAAGCAGAGATTTATCCCATAGCTACACACAACTGGATCATCTCTCTTCAAGACACTAATGGGCTCATTGTTCTCCAAATATTGCGAGATGAGCATTTATCACATTAAAAGAAAAATACATTTGCACAGAAAGCAACTGATGGACAGTTGGAAACAACCCTAACAAACCATTTAAATCATTAAATAGAAAACTGCTTTTTCCTGTATTCTTGATGAGCGGATCTTGTCTAACACTCAGCTCTGAACTCCAGATGACTTGCACAAACCTGGCCATTGGTCCTCCTAACTCTGCTGCCCTTCATAGAGTCATTAAGGTTGGAAATTAAGGTTGGAGAAGCCCTCTAAGATCAATCCAAGCCTCAACCCAACCCCACCATGGCCATAAACCACATCCCCAAGTGCCACATCCACACGGTTTTGAACCCCTCCAGGGATGGGGACTCCACCACTGCCCTGGGCAGCCCCTGCCCGTGCTTCACCACTCTTCCAGTGAAGACATTTTCCCTAATTTTCAATCTAACCCTCCCCTGGCACAACTTGAGGCCATTTCCTCTCATTCTATGACCACTTGGATGAAGAGAAGAGATGGAAGAAGAGACCAACACCCACCTCTCTACAGCCTCCTCTCAGGTAATCGTAGAGAGCGATAAGGTTTCCCCTCTGTCTCCTTTTCTCCAAACTAAACCCCCCAGCTCCCTCAGCTGCTCCCCATCATTCAGATGCTCCAGACCCTTCACCAGCTCCATTGCTCTTCTCTGGACATGCTCCAGTGCATCAATATCCTCATTGTAGTGAGGGGCCCAAGCAGGGACCAGGAGTTTGGGTTTGATGGAGCTTTGCCATGGTTAGGATGGGTTTGCTAAGACATCCTCCACAGTTTTGCCATAGGTGAACCACCGAGAACTTTGGAAATTTCCAGCCTGGCATTACTTTAAATGAAAAGCTCCATCTTGTTCTCCTGGGTCAGATATTCTGCAGTTTCTAATTTGGACCGCAGCTCTGGAAAACTTGATTAGAGCTGTGAAAACGGAATTTTTATTAGGGAGGACCGAGCTCCTGCCAAGGTTTATTTTTCAAGGGAGTAGGACCTAATCCTAGAAGTAGTTCCAGGGCTGTGCTATCCTGGATGCCCTTGCAATGGTTTATGACAATTATGCAGCCAAACCTGGGCTGCCTGGTTATGTTTGCTTTGGACCAGTTGCTACAGATGGCAAGCAACTGCAAATGCACTTCTCAGCCTGGTGCAGGCATCACTGAAAATGCATTTTCTCCAAGTTTCTCTTTTTTTTTCTCTTCATTTTTACATAATTAATAAGTTCCCAAATCCATACTACCTAAAAAAAAAGCCCTGAGCATTTAGAGGCACGCAGAGAATAGAGGGTAACGTGTCTGCATTCAGACAGAAGCCTGTTAGATGTAATCACCGGATAGACAAATCTCCTTGCCAGCTTTCAGAGCTCAAATTTCTGCAAAATCCAATATAAAACCCCTCTTTAGGCGGATGCTTTTCAGGGCATAGCACATCAGCTTCCTCGAGGGAGCCCACAAAGCTTACGGCGCTGAGTGACCCTCTGGAGGCAGCTTTACATCCATCCAGCAAGCCGTAAGCAGACTGAACTAAGCCATAAATCCAGGAATGCATGGGAAAAGAGCAAATTAAAACGTGCTATACTTGGCAGGTTCCTTTGCGAGCGCGGTGCTTGCAAAAGGTGACATTAACGGCCCCGGCAGCTGAAGGCTGCTCTTTCTTCCAGAGCTGGGGCAGCATGAGCAGGAACAGCAAAGGTTTCCCAAAAAAAGGTGCTCCCCTCCGCTCCCATAAGGGCTTTGCCTTGGGTGTGAGAGCTTCTGTGGCTTTTGACTGCAGAAGACATCAAGATGCCCGTGCAGGGCACTTTGGGCAGCAATGAGCAGAGTGGGACCAATGCATGTGATGCATCATAGCCACCACTCCTTTCCTAATCTAATGATTATTTTCTCCTAATCTAATGATTAATCTAATGATTAATCGCGACACAAGTGGCTCTGGGCAGTCAGATCACCTGGGCGAATCTTTTGAGGACCCATCATCCCATCACAGCCCCCAACACACAATGGACTGGAAAACATCCCTGCTCCAGCACAGTCACCGTCCCCACCACCCTCCCCAAGTTAATCCACCCACACTGTGGCAGTGGCAGCTTCATTCCTCCACGGAAAAACAATGAGAATTAATTTGTTAGTGTCAAATCGGACCTTTGGATGCGCACGTTCGGCTCTGGCGGACTTCAATGAAAGCCTGGCCCTCACGCAGGCAGACCCGGGCCCTGCGCCTCCGTAGTGCGCTTTGAAGCCAGGCTGGTGTTAGGAGGTGCGAAAGCCTCGCAGGGGCGAGCTCGCCCCCCTCGCCAGCCCCTCCACGGGCAGGCGGCGAAGCGGAGCGAAAACAACAGGCGCGATGCGGGGAGTCAGATCCCACAACTTCATTAAGAGCCAGGAAGGAGATCAAAGGAAAGAATTTTCAGCTTTTTTTTTTTAATTTTTTTAAATATGTTTTAAGTTCCCAAGCGAACCACAGAGTTCACTTTGTTACATGAAAATAAATAAGTGATTTTGTAAGCAAGGCAGAGCTACCCT
>NW_010194658.1:5771-7216 GCF_000695765.1 Mesitornis unicolor
TTCTCTCATCCACGCAACGCAGAAAGTCCTGTTTGCACCCAAAGCTCCATCAGTCTAATAAAACCCATACCTCTTTGCATCTGGTACTCCAGCTCCTTGCTATCCTGGCCACACTTGTCCCTAATGTACTGAATTTAACCCCAAAGGACACCAGCCATGCACTTCATTACGTAAATTAAACTGATTTACACAAAACACTGAGGATTAAGGCAAGAGAAACCACACAACGCCTTGTCCCCAACCAGATCCTGAAACAGCCAGGATTTTTCCCCTAAGAAAAGGCCTTTTGAGTTCATGGCACATTTCGGTCACAGCTGCAGGTTTTGGGTCTGCTGCACCCACCTGGACAAACAAATGTCCATGGTGCCAGGCAGGCCCAGATGTTTGGGGGCTGGAGCGCATGATGTATGGGGAGATGTGGAGGGAGCTGCACATGTCCAGCCTGGAGAGGAGAAGGCAAAGGGGAGCTCTTGCTGCTGTCTGCATACCCCAAATGGGGGGACAGAGAGAAAACAGAGACAGGCTTTTCTTAAAGGAAAACAGGAGAAATTTTGAGTAGAAGACAGGGAAAACCTTGGTTTATTTTATCATTAGGGAGGTCAAAGTCAGATAAACCTTACAGACACATCTTCCATAAAGCACACTATGCTAACCCACGACTACACTACTCATTTGTTGGCTTTTCAAAAAGACTGCTTATCAGGTGATTATTTTTCCTCCTTGTCACCAGCAGCAAATAGTCGCTTGAAATCAAAGCACCATCTAAAAAAATTAACACTTTTTAGATGCTTGCCAGCAATTCTTTGTACTTAATTATTAGACTTTTCAAGCAAATGTGTCTTTTGATAATACAGTTGGTGTATTATCCATTATCCAGGACCATTTTCTTTGCTTTTAACTTGAGTGTTATCCTTCCTAGCATGCACCTGAGCACAGCACTAGTTCTCCAATACAGCTCCATCAAACTGGTGAGAGTCTTATGCATTTACTAAGGAAGAGTCTGTCCTCACTTTGGGACAGAGCACCTTTGACTCCTGTAATGGTACCACTGGTCTGGTCCCCAGCATCAAGTCTGTGATCTCCAGTTCAACCTGTCTGGGTGTCCGGAGACACCCAAATTTCACGGGAAAGCTGCTTTCCCCCCCATCCCTCAGAGCTGATGGCTCACCTCTGCCTATGCCCCCATCCCAGGCCCAGATCTGCTCTCCAAGGGGTAATGTTGGCAGTTTCCATGGAAGTCGCACAGAACCCGAGTTCAAACCCAGCCAAGCTCCGGCGAGGAGCGCTGCAGAGCGGCGCTGGGAACGCCACCTCCTGGCCCGCTCTGAACCCGGCCGCGCTGCCGAATGAGAGACAGCCCGCATCCGAGCTGACCCCGCTCCGTATAGGGTCAGCGGCGGAGATTTGGGTCAACGGCGGAGGTCTGTGGCCTGTGACACCGATCG
>NW_010194658.1:7240-9089 GCF_000695765.1 Mesitornis unicolor
TGAGGTCCACGCACCCATGGAAAATTCCCTGCCTAAACCTGGCAGCTGATGGATCGGGTGCTTTGCATCGCTGCTGCAGACCCACAGGAAGGCATCTACCAGCTCTGAGCCCACGCACACTCCAAGGTCATCCCATCCTGTAAGCCAACCCCAACTTCATGAAATGACCCAAAGCAAGAGGCTGGGCTCCATCCAGTTACTGCGATTTTAATGGGGGTCTCTGGCACTCACACCCCCGTTAAGAGGGGAGCTCTGCAAAGGGGACTTTCAGCTGAGAGGCAGCCAAACCCAGAGCAGACACCGACACAGGGAGCCATCACGTCTGCTTGCCTCTAAATAAACAGCCTTGCATACGAGAGGGAAAAATAGCATATGGGGAGAAGGCTTGGCAAGGCTGGAGGTCTGGTGAGCAGCTCCAAGGAGCTGCTCTGACACTGGCCTGAAAGAGCAACTCCATCAGCTGCAGCACACAGACCTTCTGCTTCCCCGGCTCAAAATTCGTCATGGGCTCAAATGCACACACTCCAGGCTTCCTTCTGCTTTAATTATTTAAAACTCCTAACTCTGGTTGTTTATGTTTCAAGAGGCTATTACTGCATTCAACGATTTTAAGACTAAAAAAAAAAAAATAAAACCAAGAAGAAATTTGAAGCCTTTCCCTCATTCTGCTGCTGAAGTTTAATTCACTCTAATTATTTCATATTACTTAGACTGTAATACTTTCATAATTTCTAGTATATTAAGCACTTAATACGTTGTGTCATTTGAAGTCACATATTAAATTCAGCAAAGTACATTTTAATGAGAGCTAAGTAGCGTGAAAATATTAATACAATATAATAGCTCATCTTTGCACCCTCCTTGGTAAGCACCACCGCCACGCATGGTGTACCCCAGGCAGGTGAGTGTAGCGGACACCGAATGAGTTCCCGAGACAGAGAGACCACAGATCTGACACGAAGAATACGGGAGCTGGGAACGCACCAGATCCAAGCTGTGGGTCCTGGCAGGGGCTGGGGACAGGAGTGAGAGCCCCTCCAAGGTGCAGCAGCACCCACAGCTTCGCACGCTTCCCCCCTGAACCAGCACCCAAGCCAAGCCAAGCTCCTCTGTGGCTCTGCACGGGGTCACCACCTCCAGCCCGTGAGGTGTCAGCAATGACCCAGACAGAGACACACAGAGAAACAAGGAAAGTAGCTCAGCTGCTCCCCTACATGCTCCAAAAGGGCCCAACTACTTCATTCCCTCAAGCCACTCTGTTCTCAGCTTGCAGAGCTTGACTCTACCTTTTCATTTACCTCTGTCCTATCACTTCCCAGGTCTAGGTACCCCCTCCATGCCCCAACCAAGACCACAGCCCTTCTCATAAACTTACCTGTATGAGAGATGTCACTAGCAACCCCATCCCTGCTGCTGCCACTCAGGGTCATGTATTGCAGCTGTTTTCTACAGTTCACACAAAGGGACATCTGTCCCCAGACAGGCCACCAGAGCTTTATCTAATGCTCTGAGAACCAAGGAGAAACCAAAAAGAACTATACTCCCACTTTGAGAGTTTTATAGCATCAGCCCAACCGTGTCCACCTGCCCCAGCTCCAACTGGGATGATCTTCATCACCCACAGGTGATGGGAGCTGTTCCTAGGGCCAGGCACTCCCTGCCCCATCCCTGAATCGCTGAGGGGGGCAACACTGAATAAAAATCACGGAGGGAATTAAGCTGGGGGTCACTTCTGGAGATACCTGACCCCAGCTCGAAGCGGGACTGCCTGTCGGTGAGGGGAGCTGCTGGGCAGACACGGACCCGCTGTGTCGCAGGATGCGGCCCCGCAAGAGGCCCCCGGGGAGCC
>NW_010194658.1:9336-9683 GCF_000695765.1 Mesitornis unicolor
TTGCAGCCCCAGCCGACTCGGGATGTTGCCCCAGCCGTCCAGACATGCATTCCCCCCCGACACGAGATGTAGGCCCAGTCGTCCAGACACGTAGGCCCAGCCATCCGGACATGTAGGCCTAGCCATCCCGAGATGCAGGCCCATCCGTCCAGAGATGTAGGCCCAGCCATCCCAAGATGTAGTCCCAGCCCCGCAGCCAGCCGAGATGTCTTGCTAGGTTAATTCTGGGCTGAAAAACAGGTATTTCGGGCTAATAGGTGTGCGCGCACCTCCACGCCCGCTCTCCGAGCTCATTAAAGTAATACTTTCATGTGTGAAACGAGCATATAAATGGGCATTAATGAGCT
>NW_010194659.1:0-7402 GCF_000695765.1 Mesitornis unicolor
ACCGAAGTGCAGGACCCGGCACTTGGCCTTAGTTAAAGGTTAGAGGAAATTCAAGAATTACTTAGCTGGTCCCCATCCCTCCATTTCTGGGTGTATTCTTAAGTGCTCTTTAATAATGTAGCATATCATCAGCAGTAAAGACTCCTTAACAGATACAGGATAAAGGCACTGCTATCTGCTGTTCACAACAGAAACATTAACTTTACAGTGAGTAGTAAATGTTCTAAACATAGCGTTTTTCAGGGTGTGGTCTCTGAACTTCTTGAGGTTTAAGGATTAAGAAGCTCACTAATAAGAAAAGGAGTCTTTTGTCCATAACCTCAAATGTACAGTGTCCCATAACCCAAATTTGTTTTATTTGAAAATCGGTTTGTCCACAAACAAACAAACTCTACTGTTCTTTAAGAACGTCTTCTGTCTTTCAGCTGCCAATCCAAATCTGTCAGGAGCCCTAAAGGAGATTCTGAAGCTGTCTGACAAAAGGCATACCAATTCAAATCAGTACTACCCTCCAGGCTTACAAAACAGATTCAGTCTTAACTCTGAAAATGTTTTATCTACTATTTCTGCCTTTTTTTCTAATTAGCCTTCTCCTTGATCGCATTTTAATAAAGCAAAGATGCCAATTTACTTCAGCCACTGAAGACAAGAGGTAAAAGATGACTGTGAGAGAAGTAAAACTTACCAAGGAATGCATAGCCATATAGCTGGGAGCTAAAACCCACAGTGCTTGTTTGCTTTAGACCCATAAGCAATAGCGATGCTCCAAAATTTCTCTCCTCTTCCCACTGCAAATAATGTAAACTAAGTAAGTGTACTTTGACAAACATGAACATAAAATGCCAGCAGCCAAAGACAGCACATGTGGCTTTCATCAGATATCTTAGCAAAAAAGTAAAGAATCATTAAATGTATCTAGTATTCATACTATGTATAACCTGATGAATAGTACACATTATTTCGATGAACACCTCTCTTTCCGGAAGACAGTAAAATGTGAGTGGCTGAGACTTTGCATGGAACTCAATCAGTGCATTTTCTTCAGGACAGTGCGTTGCACTGATGTACATTGGCCAAGCTCTGTCTCCATCATGTATACCCTACCACTTGCTTCAGGCCAAGACTGCTGAAGAAAAAAATTACATGGCTTCTGTACTAGAGCAGCCTTTTCTTTTAAGTATGTGGTAAGACACAAGCTTCATTATCGCTCACTGGATTAGAAAAATGCTGAGAGAAGAATATGCTGCTAATGGCTGCTCTGAGTCCCTAATCTGCACTTTGAAAATCACCAAGACCACTGAATGCCCCAGAATTAAAAGTACAGCTGTCTCTTCAGCTACAGAGAAGTACCAGCTGTCTGAGTCAGACCACCAGTGATGGCTAAAGGGCACCCAATCAGTAAGCACATTAAAACCATAAGAGTAATGTGAATTTTGTTTTGCTATGTGATAGTACAGTACATTTTTCAAGATCAGAGAAGCACAAACATCAAGGATAAATGTCTATTGCATATGAAAGGAGCTGAACAACTCCCATTGCTAAGAAAATGAGGAAAAGGAAGGTATAAAAGGCAATAGATTGGGAAAAGTCTGACTCCCTGACATGTGGGTTTTGTGGCAGGGTACTTCAGTGCCTCATTTATTACCTTATGACCTGAAACAAATATCCCTGGTGAAAGGAAGAAGCCTTCTGAAAAATTCCCTGAGATACACTGAGTCTTAAAAAGCACAAAGGTTCGACCTCCTGGTTTAATTCATTATTCAGGTATCTCTTTGCAAGGTATGGCATTTTTCTGTGCCTCCATTTGGGTGCTCCAAGAATTTGCATGTTATCATCTGTCACAAAATACCATCACCTGACAGTCAGGCAAGGTATCTGCCTGACCCAGAAAAGGAATACAAGGAGATAGGGCTGTTTCATGCTGAATTCAGCACTCCATCTGAATGTTACAGGAAAATCAGATGCAACTGGAAAAACAGGGCTTCTGGCAGTCTCAGTTCTTTTGGGAGCTAGCCCATTTGGCTCCAAGAGCTGGAGGAACTGCAGGAACTTAATGTTAACACCTTTGCAGTGAAAGGCAGCAATCGTACTGACTGTTTACAGCAGTCAAAGGAGGAAACTTTCTGGAGAGAGCCAAGACCAGTCTGACTTTCAGTGGTTGCAACAGCAGAAAAATGGAAGCTCTCTATCACCACTGCTAAAAACACTAAGGACTAACATAGCCAGATTGCCCAAGATTTAGCTTGCAAAATTAAAAAAGCATTTCACACAGAATCACGCAGAATGCTTTGGGCTGGTCCAACCCCCTTGAAGTGAACACGGACATCCCAAACTAGATCAGGCTGCTTAGACCCTGTCCAACCTGATCGTGTATGTTTCCAGCGATTAGGCATCCACCACCTCTCTGGACAATCTGTTTCACCACCTTCAGTGTAAAAAGTTTCTTCCTTATATCTAGCCTAAATCTACCTTCTTTTAGTTTAAAACCATTACTCCTTTCCCTGTCACAACAGGCCTCGATAAAAGGACTGCTTCCATCCTTCTTATAGGCCCCCTTTAAGTACTGGAAGGCTGTAATAATGTCTCCCTACAACGTTTTTTTCTCCAGGCTGAACAACCCCAAGTCTCTCAGCTGGTCCTCACAGGAGAAGTGCTCCAGCCGCCTGATCATCTTTGTGGCCCTCGTCTGAACTCGCTCCAACAACTGCATGCCCTCCTTGTAGCGAAAACTCCAGAGCTGGACACAGTACTCCAGGTGAGGTCTCACCAGAGCACAGGGGCAGGATCACCTCCCTCACCCTAGCTGGTCACACTTCTTTTGATGTAGCCCAGGATACGGTTGGCCTTCTGGGCTGCAGATGCACATTGGCGGTTCATGTCTAGCTTTTCATCCACCAGTACTCCCAAGTCCTCCTCTGGAGGAGGTCCCAGTACAGACCCCTGAGGGACACCACTTGTCACCATCTCCATCTGGACATTGAGTCATTGACTACTGGCCTCTAGATGCGACCATCCAACCAATCCTTATCCACTGAACAGTTCACCCATCAAATCTGTATCTCCCCAGTTTAAAGAGTAGGATGTTGTGGAGGACTGTGTCAAAGGTCTTAAGAGTAATGCAGATAGATGACATCCATTGCTCTTCCCTTGTCCACTGATGTAGTCACTGCATCATAGAAAGCCACTAAGTTGGTCAGGCAGGACCTGTGCTTGGTAAATCCATGCTGGCTGTCTCGCATCACCTCTGATGTCCTCCTTTATGCACTTCATCAGGCTGCTGGATCCTGAGCTATGACTAAGGGCCTATCTGTAACAGGGCACTGGCTGACCTGTCTCATACCTTGGAAAAAGGGAAAGTGATTTTCAGGAGCAGCTGAGCAGACCTCATAATTCTGTCTAGCCCCACTTCTTAAATCACTTGTATAAATATGCTTGCCTTAAATGTGTCATATGTCCAACACCACCCTTGCCTGCATATTCAGCCTTCATGCAACATTACACATATTGGCAAGTGCTCATCTTTGCAGTGAGGCTACACAAACACAACGTGAAAATGAGATTGTGGTCCCTCTACTTTTTATATACAAGTGATCAAGCATATTTCACTTCTCGGGAAAGAAGGGGAATACAGAACAGGGCAAATGCACATCTGTTTTCTATAGTGAAAACTGAAATTACAGCCCAATTGAGTAAAACCTTAAGGCATCTGCAGTATGCATTTTGGAAGATGCTTCTTGTAAGACTAATGGAGCATTTGAGCATTTTCCTTATGGAAGACAACATACTATTGAAGGCTTATGCCCAACTAAATGAAAAGTAGCTGCTTAAAGTGATCAACATAGGAAAGCCCTTTGCCGATACCTAACTGAGACCCTTCTGCAAAGACAGAATAATGCCACTTCCAAGAGCCTGAACTGTCATGTGGGCCTTAAGCAAGTGAGGTGTGAATAAGAAAGCACTAATGCTCAAAAAGAAGTAACAAACTTAGTTTGGAAACAAATACATACTAGAAACAATATAGCCAAAGCCAAATAATTCCAACACATTTTCCCTTTCAGAGAAAGGAACAATAGGTGTGACAAGTTATCTGATGTTATTTGATTTTCATATTTTGTTGTTTCTTTCTTTTACTTCTGCAGTTGAAAAATAATGAAAAAAAAATAGTATTTATTTTTTCCAGGTAAACTTAGGGGAAACAAAACATATTCAAGATTGAATACCCAACTGACTGCACCATGACACTCAGAAATGGAGGCTTTGTGTATCATTTTGAGTGTGGCTAGCTTACCGTATGTTCGGACTTGGTTGCCAGGTACTGGTATGAAACATAGAGAGAAAGAAGCTGTGTTGAGAACTCATCAAAACTTTCTTGTAGCATGATCTCTGTTACTACTGACATAGCTTCTGTGGAGGAAAACAATACATATTCAGCAAGAGCAAATTCACACAGCTTCCTTTCGTACCCAGTCATGCCCACTGATTGGCTATTGTTGTAGTCTATTTTGAAGTAGTTAGGCAGAAAGTTAAAGATTTTTCATGACTAGTAGTATAGAATGTCTTACTCACTTGGGTTATTCAAACACACTGTGAGAAGGAAGAATGAAATGAATAGCATGAGACCACAGCAAAGGAGCTTCTCAAACTAATAGTACTATACTCTTCAACTGGCTCTTCTTTACTCAGCCTTTCAATTGTTAACATTTTTTTTTTAAATCTGTAAAAAAGACTTCTCTGTTCTTGTGTTTAGATTACAAACAAGAGAAGACTGGCTTAAATTCACTGCCCTTAAGGTGACAGGAGAGTACAGTGGAGCAGAAATGTTGTCACAGTTCACCCACAGCACTCACAGTACTCAGCAAACAGTGCTCTGGAGGGGCCCCACAAGGAGTTCCAGTGACACTCCATGTCAGGAAGGACAGTTTGCTAAACAAAGGCCTTGAGCCTGTCACAGAAAAGAAATACGGATGGAATAAGGGGAAATTAATGGATAGTGAGGTGGTCTTTAAATAAAATAAATATATGTATTAATTTGCCATTTACCAAAAGTTTCAGCATAAAAGCTGAAGTCAAGTCCTGCAATTCTACTGTCCCATTCAGTTATTTGTTTGACAAAAGGCTTATGCAAAGAAAAGCTCGCTGCAAGTTTGCAATACCAGAAAACCTGCAGTGAAATGAAAATCTTAAATATTGTCAAACGTGAGGATTATTAATCTCAATACTTAAACAGTCAATCATGAACCTCAGACACCTCAACAAGGCAATCCAGCATAGCTGGCTTTCTCCACTGACCAACAAAAAGTCTAGAAAAACATTTGAGAACTGTGGCTTTTTGAAGAGCTGAATGTAGGCAAAAAGAACTCTATCAACATGCATTTTGATTCTTATAACACTCTAATTGTCATTAATAATTCCTATGATGTCATTAGCATGTAAGTCAGACTTGTAAAAACTGTAGAAGTTGGTTTACATTTGGAATGGGATCAATCACAGTAGAAACTGTGAACCGCATGTGTTTCAAAATTATATCAAGAACAAAAACCCAATAGAAATGAGATGTAAACATGCAGAAAAGTAGTTTAAAGGAAGGAGAAAAATTGGTTTTAAGCTGGCGTCAGAGAATATGGCAAAATTTTGTCATTCAAAGAAAGGCTCTGCAGATTTAAGAGCATACAACTAAGGATGCAGATTTGGTATGCATTTTCTTACCTTCATATTTCTTCTGCTTTATAAAACAATCCAACAAAATATTGAATGTAAAATTATCTGGGAAAATTCCATATTGAACCTGAAGAGATGAAGGAAAAGAAATTTCAGTGTGGAAATCTGTTGTTCAAATCTTCCCAAGCATAGCACTGCAGGTATCAGAAAGATCAGAACCATTGTATTGCACAGCGCTGCAATGTGACAGTTAGTCAAGCAACACACGAGATTACCACAGCTCCTGTGATGTAGGCTTTCTAACGTTTGATGTACCGGATTTGTTCTGGCACTTTATCTGAGCTTTTGGCACCAGGAGGGACATTGCCTATCAGGTTTTTATGTCTCCCCTGAATCTAGCACGTTTTGGACACCAACACTGTTTAAAAACAAAAAGTTTCCTGGGAGAGAAGAGGAAATAAAAGCTGTGAAGAGCTTTAGCTAAAATTCAAGTGTAACAATAAGGCTTTTCCTTAGAAAACTTACCTTGTTTTTTAATGTGTATAAGGCTTTGTCTTGCGCACCATATTTTAAGCACTGTCTGATCCAGCTGTGAATAGTCCAGTCTCTCAAGTACCAGCAATTTGGACTATGCCGAAACCTAAAGGATGATAAATAGTCCAGATGATTATATGACTGTCCATTAGCACAGAAACAAATTCTGTAATCAACAAACTATGGATTTCAGAACCATCGCCTTTCATGACCTCAAATATAAACATGCATTTGATTTTGCAGTCAATCACTGATCTCCAAAGAGCTCCACGTAGCCCTTCCAAGTAAGAGAAACAAAAACTTTGATACACTTTAATAGTGTGTACAAAGGGGGAATATGACCTTTTCACAAATGCGTAATACCTTAAACTTATCACTTTCCAGAAAGCCTACTGCTTTTCCCGCAAAAAGACCAATACCATTAAACCAGATTTGAAGGGGGGAGGGGGGAAAGGACATATAACACATCTTGCTAGCGATGGGCCTGTGGGTGGAGCGCCAACATGTGTGAGACAGTGCGCTAGTGAGAAAATTTTGACTACTGTCCCAGTGGAGGTAGGGGATGGAGTTCCATGCAGCAACCAAGATGCAAGGGTCACTGATGGGTTAGTAACCGTGGAAGTCCCTGAACATGGCTTGGCAGAAATTAGGACTTCTCCCTGTGAAAAGGTGGCAGGGCCTTTAGCCCGACTGAAGTGTGTCTACACCAACGCACGCAGCATGGGCAATAAGCAGGAGGAACTAGAAGCTGTTGTGCATCGGAATAACTACGATATAGCAGCTATCACAGAAACATGGGGGAATGAGTCACACAACTGGAGTGCTGCCATTGATGGGTATAAGCTCTTCAGAAGGGACAGGCAAGGAAGGAAAGGTGATGGGGTGGCCATGTATGTTAAGGAGTGCTACGACTGCATAGAGGCTAGTGATAGTGACAACAGGGTGGAGTGCCTATGGGTGAGAATCAAGGGGAAGGCCAACAAGTCAGATACCATGGTGGGACTTTGCTATAGACCACCTAACCAGGATGAAGAAATAGACAAAATATTCCATAGGCAGCTGGGAGAAGGTTCACGATTCCTTCCCCTTGTACTTGTAGGGGACTTCAACTTCCCAGATATCTGCTGGAAATGTAACACAGCAGAGAGGGAACAGTCCTGGAGGTTCCTGCAGTGCGTTTAAGATAACTTCCTGACACAGCTGGTGAAGG
>NW_010194660.1:0-20034 GCF_000695765.1 Mesitornis unicolor
AGACAAATTCTACTTATCTTAATCAGTGTTTGAGAAGCATGGCTATGTTTATATAAGAAACGTGGTTTTCCTGGAAATCGTCGTATTCATTCTAAGTAGCACTGAAATTTAAACAACTGAACTTATGTATCATACTTCCTTTATCCCTCTCTATTCAGACATTTAACACTTTTTTCTTTTTTTTTAATATTTTATATACCTTTAGAACTTGCAGTATTACTTAAGAACTTCACAATGTGTATCTGCAGTGTTTGTCAGTTCTCCCCAAAGATTTACCTATACAATTTGAGTAGTTTCAAAGAAAATATTACCCTAAAAAATCTCTTGAAATCCAATTGTCATAGAAACTTTCATTTTCTCCTTAACATCTTAGGGGTTAATCAAACAGCTTGGAAGATATAACTTAATTTTTGGAAAATATTGAGATGCACTAGCAAGATTAATTACATTAGAGTGACAGCTATCTTTTACCAATTATCCTCTTTAATTAGATACTTCTGCTTTACAAGCAAAGAAATCACGGACTGAATCCCAGTTCTGAGTTATGTGGAACTGTGGGGGGAAAAGTGATTTGCTGCAATCAGTGTGGTTAGATTGATAGTAGCTATTTCTTTTCTATAAATATTCTCCATATGATGTTTTCTGAAGCTGTACTGATAACTAGGAAGTGAGGAAGGGAGCGAAGAGAGGGAAGGAAGGAGGGAAGGAAGATGGGAAGGAGGGGAGGAGGGGAGGAAGGAAGAAATCATATTGAGCACCTTCTCAGATCAAATTTATTTCAAGAAAATGAACTATACCTAATGTATCTATAAAATATGGGTCCATATATGTAGTATATAGATTTGCACGAAAAGGTATCCTTAATAAGTTTTAGTCTTGATAATATTTATCTTATTTTGAAACGCAAGAAAAGTTAATCAAGTCTGATAAATGAGATACATGGTGAGAAAAAGACCTTGGATATCCTTGAGCAGGACTATTAACATTAATTTTTATTGGAATTCACTCAGCATTTTTACAAGATTCATGCCATAGTGAAATCCTCCTACATGCTCACTATGATCCAAGACTTGTTTTGACACACCTTAGCAGCTTAACTTTGGCTAAAACCTCTTAAAATTTTGCTAAATTGTGAAAAAAAAATATATGTAGACTGGAGTAATCCAAGATAAAGAAAATAAAACTGCAGAGAGAGGTAATACTGTTGAGACATGAATTTTTAACAGCGCAGAATTTCCAGAAGGAAAACACTGATATTAAAGGTTCTAAAATTCTGAAGCTCCACACCCCGAAAAAAACCTCCTCACCTAAACCAATAAATTTACCCACCCCAAAAAAACAAGCAAACAAAAAAAACAGAGAGGCAGAAAACAGCAACTCAGTAATGTCAAGGATCATCCTATTGCAAGAAGAAACAGAGGTCAACATTTTCCCACCTGGCTGATTCTTGCCTGGCAAAGACTCATCAGACTCATCTTAATTAAAGGTGCTGACCATCTTAATGTATAACCTAGTCTGTGATTTGTTTTAGATATTTAATGTTTTTATTAGCCAATAAATGATCATGTTGTACTTTTAAGTTCCACATATCTTGCTTACAGAGTTTGTGCGTGGTGATGCTGTGACATGTGATGTGATGTGATGTGGTATATGTTGATATGTGCTTACTGAAGTGCAGTAAAGATAAAGGGTTACAGTAGGAAACAATGTACTAACTTTTCTTTATTGGTTCAGCAAGTTCATGTACATTGTGTTTATGACTGGAAAGGCTCTCATATTTCCTTTCCAAGGCTCGTCCATTTGATAACCCTGCCACTATCTCTCCAAGATTCTAAAAGACAGAGTTCTGTACTGGCTTTTCAGTGTGCTACAAGAAAACATGATAATCAGCAAATATTCTTTACCTAAGATGATAATAGCATTCAGTAATGTACTTATTTAACTGTATTTTGAAATTGTACATGCCTTCTTAGAGAAATAATTTTCTGCTCCAAGGTGCAATGTGAAAACAATCCAGCAGAGTCTTGAAAGTGGAAATGTGCTATTATTAAAAGTTAAAAAGCTCTATATATTGATATACAAATATTTATACAGGTATATATAAATATATGTATGTATAAATAAACTATACTAGTGGAGATACTAATCTGTAATGTTAAAAACTGTGGTTTAGAATCTTTAATCTTGGTGTAACATTGGCAGGCTAAGTTTCCTTAAGTTGCCTAGGTTTCTTAAAAAATGCCTGGAATATTTCTAGCTTACTCAGAAAATTGAATGCTTAGTAATAAGGCAGTAAACTAGAACAAAATATTATTAAATACCCCATTGACTCTTTTTCCTTATAGACATATGAGACAAATATAATGTTCTCATAGAAACAAGCAAAATAGTTATATATTAAATATTTATTGCCAACAATTTAACTAAATTCAGTGACTTTGACAATGAGAAGAAGATCAAATTTTACTCCCACATTTCAGATAATTAGCATTTCAGGCAAATTAACTCATCAACAACTTAAATATATTAATATTCATTAATATAATGCAATATTTAATTTGAAATCCTCAAAATTCATTTTGTAATGAGATTAAATATGTGGATGCTAGAACTAGTAGCTTTTATGATTTCAACTCATACTACTCACCATTCCACATTTCTAAATCTCATTCTACATGCATGCAAGTGAGCACTAGCTCTCCACATTTGCAACTCTCTGGCCAGAAAAATAAATAAACTTCTGATTCTCACAAAAACATAATCAAATAGTTTCAATAGAGCTAATGGCTTATCAATTCTTGGTTCACAGGGTAAGAGGATTTTCTGTTGGTTATAGCCACATTGCAGAAAACCATCACTCATTACCACAGTGATTGCAAGTGATGTAGTTACTATCAGTCATATGCTCAAAAATTTCTGCAACTCTAACCACTATTATTTTAAACCCTAAATTTCATTTGAATTCTACATCTCAGGTTTTCTATGGTACAAAATGTTCCTTTCTACTTCAGTGCTGGTTATCCAAGAAAGGTCCTGGAGCTGCATCTTCATGATAGTGATGAATGAGTATTGTAAGAGATCAGCCATGTGGGGAGAAAGAATAAAATGACTGCAGTAGCCACTTCTGCCTGAAATCATAGAAGTCACATTCTTCAACATCTATCAGAAATAGGCCAATACACTTACTTACATATATCTGCCACAGCCAACTTGTTACATTAAAATTGCAGCCAAAAGGATAAGCATAGATCTTTACAAATATGCCTTGCATATTTCATATTCAAAGCTAGATTAACCCCACTTTACTGTTGGTTCTGCATTTGTGCAACAGCCTTGCTGATCTCCTCGAGGTGCTGCAATCTGCTGGTAGTTTGGCAGCTAATAATAACAGCATGCTCAAACTGCAGCAATAAATTCCCATACATTATGTAAAATCACTCATCCAAGAGTAGAATAGTGGGTACAATGTTGCTGATTTGTGTAGGTGCATCACGTTAATTTATTTTTTATTCTTGCTTTGAGGAATCAAGAAATTTCTATTGCCTGAAGCAATAAATTAAACATGACAAACCAGTGAGTTAGGCAAATTCTGTACTTATTTTTAAGTATTCTCTGCCAAATTCTAAGGGTGTCTAGCCATCTGTGATTATAATAAACATTTTCTGTTAATAGAGAAACTGATCAACAGCTACGTTCCTCTTGTCCCATAGCTTAGTAACCCAGTGTTCATTTCTGTTCCTTTGGACAGCACGGAACTTGTGAAAATTATAAAACACAGGGCAGAATATAAAGCGAACTTTAAAGATCCTTTATTTTGCTTTGTTGGTTTTTTTGGGGGGGAGGGGAATTTTCTTTTTTTTTTACTTTGTGTGAGATTCTCCCATAAAATCACAAAACATGTTGCTTTAGACTTGATTTTTTTTCTATTTTTTTCTGGGGTTCTGCATCATGGTGACCTTTGAGCAACTGACATCATCTAAAAGAGTTCAACACTGTCCCTCATGACATCCTAGTCTCTTAGTTGGAGAAACATGGATTCTGTGGATGGACCACTTGGTGGATAAGGAATCAGCTGGATGTTTGCACTCAAAGGGTTGCAGTCAATGGCTTGATGTCCAAGTGGAGACCAGTAATGAGTGGCATTCCTCAGGGGCTGGTATTGGGACTCGTGCTGTTTAACATCTTTGTTGGTGACATGGACGGTGAAACCAAGTACACCCTCAGCAGTTTTGCTGATTACACCCAGCTATGCACTGTGATTGACACACTGAAAGGAAGGGATGCCATCCAGAGGGACCTGAACAGGCTTGAGAGATGGGCCCACGTCAACTTCATGAAGTTCAACAAGGCCAAGTGCAAGGTCCTGAACCTGGGTAGGAGCAATCTGAAGTGCAAATACAGGCAGTGTGGAGAATAAATTGAGAGCAGCCCTGAGAAAAAGGAATTGGGGGTGTTGGTTGATGAAAACTTAAATGTGTGCCAGCAATGTGTGCTTGCAGCCCAGAAAGCTAGCCATATCCTGTGCTGCATCAAAAGAAGTGTGGCTAGCAGTTCAAGGGAGGTGACTCTCCCCCTCTACTCTGCTCTTGTGAGATCCTACCTGGAGTACTGCATACAGTTCTGCAGTCCCCAACAAAAGAAGGACATGGACCTGTTGGAGCGAGTCCAGGACTGAATCATGTCTATTGTAAGGCTAGGCTGAAAGACTTGGGGCTATTCAGCCTGGAGAAGAGAAGGCTCCAAGGAGACTTTATAGCGGCCTTCCACTACCTGAAGGGGGCCTACAAGAAAGCTGGAGACAGACTTTTTACAAGGTCATAGGGCAAGGGGTAGTAGCTTTAAACTGGAGGGCATATATTTAGACTAGACATTAGGAAGAAATTCTTCATTGTGAGGAGAGTGAGATACTGGAACAGGTTGCCCAGGGAAGCTGTGGATGCCTCCTCCCTGGAAGCGTTCAAGGCCAGGTTGGGCAGGGCTTCGAGCAACCTGGTCTAGTGGGAGATGTCCTAGCCCATGGCAGGGGGGTTGGAACTAGGTCCCTTTAAGGTCCCTTCCAGCCTCAGCCATTCTCTGATTCCTCTGAATAGGTCACTTGTCACAGATCCAAGATATTCTATTTGCTGGGTTTTATAGAGCTTTGAAGATCACAGGCACAATTTTCTCTCTGGAATTCTTTATTACTGGAAATATATTTGTGATTTGTCAGCAAGGCACAAAATGTAATTAGTTAGCAGTGTGTACAAATAAATAATTACAAATCAATTTGTTGATAAAATTTTGTCAGAACTTAGTGATTTTTTTTCCAGCTGCCTATATCCCAATGTATTTGGATCTGCTGTAAGATTTCCAAGGGATTAAGTAAGCAAAATCCTTCCCCACCTAAAGGCATTGAGGAAGGAATTTGAGCAATCTTTCTTACTCTTGATCCAGTAACCCTTATTCGAACTTCAGATGGTTAGTTGAGATTCTTAACACAATAGGTTCATTTTAGAGACAGGCTTTTTGGGTTTCTTCGTTAGTTTCTTCTTTAGTATTAATCTAGCCTGATCATCTATGCAAATTCGCATAGAATCTTTGAGGACTGATATGTCTGATTCACATTTATACTGATGACATTTAATCCAAATCTGACAAGACAGGTTTACATTATTTTAGATCTCCTTAAATTGTATTTGGTATATGTCACATTCCACTTCAGAAGCAGGAGGAGAGCAACTATGTTTCTGCAAAACTGCTAAGGCTAAATTAAGGTGAAATGACACCAAATGAACAATTAGACATTTCACTTAAACCTGGAAAAGGTAAAATAATTGGAAAATGTAACACATTGGCAATGTGGGTTCCTATGGGAAACCTTTATAACAATGTGTTCCCTTGAAGATTTATGTAACTCTTGGTGTATTGCGCAGGTGCCATTTCGAGGGTGATGGTTGTGAGCTCCTTCCCCAAATAGACTCTGTGAGTTGTCCTGCCTGGCCACACAGAACTGGGCATCCTCAACAGACAGATGACTTCTGCTTCCCCACACTTAACACTTAACTGAATCTGTCTTTTGTCATGTAGACCCTGCCTTACCACAGTGTTTGAGACATACATTAACTCTTTCAGTCTCAAACAGTATAAAAGTATTACTTAGTATAACTGAAAATCATCTCCCAATTTCACAGTATATTTCACTGATGCAGCTCCTATGAAAGGCCTACAAGCCTTTCATATATAACAAATGAATTTTAAATAAACTTAATAAATAATTTATATATTCAGTATGTGGATTTATACTTATCAAATGTTTGAAAAATGCATATGTATATACTTTCAGTTGTTTACAAATGCATATAAATTTTTTCTACTGTTTTCTGACAGTAATTAATTTTAGCCATATTTGTTAAAATTCAACTTCTTGTATTTCCAGACTAATTCTTGTTTGATTCCTAAAACTCTGTGTAGAACTCTTCTCCACAGTGGTAAAATTGTAGGAAAGAATTTGGTAGCCAGGCTAAACACTAAACGACTAGATAGAAAAGATGATAAATGCCTAATAAAAGAATGCAATTTTGAATCTTTAAAGATATTGGTCCACTAGTACTATCAGAAAAATCAATTGATTGAAAATAGTCTCCAGGTACCCTAAGGAATAATTTTAAAAATCTAAATTTTTTTCAGTAAAATATGTCTAGATATTAAAATGCCTTAGTTTTTATTTGTAGTAAATAATTTTGAAATACTTCTCAGACTAGAACTACTTAAACACTTATATTTTGCTCTAATGCTGGAAAACGGATGACAAAAACCAATTTCAATAACACCTTTTGCTGTTATTTCTTCCTGTTCATTCCATTTTCCTTGTACCTGACAGAAGAGTACCTGCAGCTTAAGATGGGTCACACTTCCCTCTTTCAGAACTAGTTAAAATACTTAAAATGTGACTGGATGCTATGATTGAGAGCTAGAGTTTTCCTCCATGTTATTTACAGTGCCCTTGTACCCCTTGATATGCTGCTTTTAGCAGCAAGCACAAAGCAACAATACAACAAAGATTTACTTGTTTCTGCCAGATATTTTTTTTACTCTTACTAAATTGTCAAGACTTCTTAAATGCTCTTTCAAGCTTTCTGACTCTTCTGTACTCAATAGGAGAACAACACAGCAAAGGCATTGTTATTTGTTGCAATCCTTTGTTATAAAAAGTGCAGCTGTTCGGAAGCTCCATGTCTCTCGCAAAGAAAAGATTTCACAATTTTTTTTGCTTTTAGATACTTATCATTTGCTGCTGCTGTTACATGATGCTTCACTTCTATTTTTTGCTTTTTTTTTCTTCTTAAAAGCATAAAATAAAGGAACACAGTAATGGGACTTTTTATCAGACTTTTATTTTGGTGACTGCTTTCTGATATTTGCTGATGTATCAAGAAATTGTCACATCTAACAAGAAGAGGCGTATTTCTTTCAGGGATTCAACCTGCATTTCTCTCAGTTATATCTTTTTACCTTTTTTTTTTTCCTAAGGCATGGTGCTCTCCCTACAGATGATCTGTTAAGCTATTATTTTAAGCAGTCAGCCATAAGGTAGTGTGGCTTGAACACAGTTGGCAGTGTCATGTACTCATCAAATATGTCATATGAATGTCTATCTATGAAAAAAAGATTATATGTGTATATATATATAATTTTTCAGTATATATATAATATATATTTTATATATAATGTGTGTGTGTATATATAAAATATTCAAATACATATATATTAGCAGCAAAACCAACTTTTGTTTAATTAACCAGAAACTTCTATGTGTATCTTCCAGTTCTTTTTTAGCTGTGTCTTATTTTTTGCTTTACTTCATAGAAATACTGGCATATTAAACAAAAACTGTTTCTTCCCAACATGTGCCCTTATCACTAAGATATTATCTTAGGTACCTAAGAGTTCTGTTGGAAATCTTCTGCACTTCTTATGGAGCATTTATTAGGTATGTATAATGAAATTACTGGCACTGATAATTTCAGCATCAGTTTAAAAGTGAACTTGTTTGTGGAATTCTCAAGGATATTATCTGTAAAAGATTATTTGTTTTGATTAGGTGCACATTATCTCTTTAAAATCATGTGCATATTATGTAGATGAAAATAACCCCAGCCCCCTAGTCATATGTTTTTTTTCTGTTCCTTTAAGACAATCGAGTGTTTGGTATATATTCAAGACAAATTCTGGGCAGAGGAGTTTTCCCAACATCACTGTGAACCTCCTGCACTGATCTCTCTCCTAGCTGGTCAGCTTTATTCTTTTCCAGTTTTACAGTGGGTAAGCAGAGATGGGGAAGGTGGACCATTCACTTGGTCTAAGACTCATGTAAGGGAATACTACTTTTCAGCATCAATTTACATACTTTATCAAAAATGTGAAACAATTGAAAGCAATAGGAATAATCTGCTGCTTTGAGAAGGATAGTCATATACCTGACTTTTTTGCTTTAGTACACTGGACCCCACTGAGACTGGCTTAAAGCAGAATATGTGATTTCGTCATATAGAGGAGGTCTTGAAGATAAAATCTTCTATCACAAGCCTGTTACAGAGACTATTCTTTAAATAGATCAGCTTCATTTCCCTCTTTACTGTACATGTAAAGATAGGTTCAATAGACTTGCAAGGCAAATCTTAAAGACCGTTTTATTCCTAACATTTACCTAAATTTCAACATTCTATTTTATATATTAGAAATTTGCCTAATACTCTGAATTTCTTAGCCTTAAGCACTGCAACAGTACCATCCTCCAGAGGTTTATATCTCAATAGGATATTTTGGGATTTTAGGCTTTTAATTATATTAGATTTAATTTAGTCACCTATAGCTAGGAAAGCTGAAAGTGGGCATTGGAAAACATACTGAAAGAATTGCTTTAATTCATTTGGCTGAGGAAAAATGAACAGCATATTGGAATTCAGGACATAATAGAAAACTAAAAATTGCCAGTATTTAGGTCAGGCAGCATGCAGGTTAAACAGGTAGTGTATAACTAAAACTGACATTTCACAGCTAATCAATGAACCAAATTGTGGAGCTACTTATACTGAGACTATAAAAAAAAACAAAAAGAGAAATAAATTTATGTTATCATAATAATAAAAAAACTCAACAAACAAACAAAAAACACCACAACTTCAAAATCTGCAAAAACCAAATTAAACAAAAAAAAAAAAAGAAAAAACAAATCATCATGCTATAATGACCATGTTCAAGCTATTCCATTATATGGTGGAACCAAATATTGCCAGGCACTGCTATACAATCAACTCTATTGTTGGTTGTTAAAATGGCCCCAGGTATGCTTTTGGCCTATGATGACCATCAGTGTCTCAAAAATTTCTGGGCAGGGTCCATGAATTATGATCATGGCCAGACATTTTTCCCAGTAGAGTTTCCACTTGCCCACCTGTTTTAGAGAGTAAAGGAATTTGTATTACTATAGATTTGGGCTGTCAAATGACATCCATCAGGTCAGGTATATAATTTATTTTTAAAGACATAGTTGATGTGGAAAAATAGGAGTAAAACAATATATTTAAACTTGAGCAGATAAACCTCACTATAATGTGCAGCAACTGGTGTAAAAAGATAAAGGGCATATACTCCCATTTCTAGCTTGACATAAATGAAACACTGCAGTGGCAAAAACAGATATACAAAGACTGGATGAAATGTTTCATAGGTAGTAGAGGTAAAATAGATGAAACATGGGACTAAAAGTAATGAAAAAATCCCTAATTAGGGAGTATGTGAATAAATTTTATAACAAAATGACAAATTGGAAGACATACAATTTACAAAAATACCACAGGGGTAAAAAAAACCAAACAAAAATGGTCATAATAGGCATAAAAAATTGTCAAGAGTTTCACATTATCAATAGAATGAACTAATTGGATTTATATAAAAAGAGATGCAGTAATTAGAGTAGCTAGGAATAAAATTAAAAAAAAAAATCAGAAAGAATTTGAGAAGCTGTAAGAAGTCTCAAAAAAGACTTAGCACTCCAAAAGTCCATTTGTCCCATAGGAAAGCCCTTCCTTTAGTAAGGGACAAGTAACTTGAGGAGCAGAATAGAACTATATTTTTTGAAGATTTTGACCAGGCAAGAGACTCAACAGAGGACAGACTTACTGACAATTTTAGCAGAGAGGAGAAGGAAATAAAAACATGTACTCTCTCCTTACATAGGAAAACAAAAAGGAATAAATTCAACTTTCCATTTAGGGAAGAGAAAGGAAGAGAAGGCAAGAGAAGATAAGTCCACAAGTTCGAATAGCTTTCAGAAGAAGAGGAGCTTTGGTTTGAAGTAAAACAATAAACTAAAAACTGTCTAAAAACTAAGATAAAAGGGAAACAGCATAGCAGATTAAAATGCTAACATAAATAATAGTAGTTCAAATTAATGCAGAAAAAGGTAGGCAATACTAAAATTGAAGCTAGAATTCATATGTTCATTTACATCTCTAAAATTATTCCTTTCAATATTAGAGAATGCATGCCTTACCCTGGAACTTGAATAAACAAGTTGTAAAAATATTGTGCCAATTTTACTAAAATATATGGGACACTATGAAGAACAGGGTTCTTAAAACCAGAAATTTAATAATAAAAATATTTTTTCTTCTTTCATTCCATGCAAAGATTAAACTAAAATAATCTAGGTGACAAAGTTCATATGTAATTTTACATAGGTCAACTCAACAGTAGAACTAAATATGACAAACACATAAATAACAATGCCATATCAGAGGAAACAAACCATAGACTTTCACTTCTAGAGCCCAGCTATATGAAGATAAATAAAACTGCTTACAAAGACTGATTTGGGCAGAATGCTCCTGGCTGTTGTTAGTAATTTAAATGGGAGCTTTCAACATCAAATGTATTTCTAATAAAAAAACACGTATAAATATTGTATAAAAACCATATCATACAAGTATGAGTCTTTTGTAATAGAATGAAATACATAATGCATAAGATGCTGGTAATAGAAGCATATAACCTGTTCACTGGTTAAAAAGGGAAAGAAGTTCAACACTGCAAAGTAAAGCTAGCAGTCTTATTAGATTTAAGTTATTAGTTTTTTATTTTCTTTTATTTCCTCTTGACAGAGTTGCAGAGTTCCAGGTCAGATTACTTTCTACAGAAGCAGCAAGATTCAATATTCTTTCTCAACATTCTCTCTTGGATAGCAAATGCTTAAACGTAAAGTCAGACTTCATAACTGAGAATTTTGTTTCATGATATGAGTCATGAAGGACAAAAAATAGCAAATACCCACAGATCACAGGTTTCTAAGGCACAGAAAAGTAAAGGAAAATTGACCATTTTAGGATGTTTCCCAGGGAAAAACAAACTAAGTTTGTTGCAACCATTTGGGAATGTAATGAGGGTTCCTGGACACTAACTGTAAAACAGTTTGCTAAAAGGAGATCATTCTGTGTATGACTTTAAAAATATTAAATTTTGGATAACATCCCTTTCCTTAATGTGTTAAATCAGTTGTGGAGAGACACTCCACAGTGCAGAACAGATCTTATAAAAACAAACAAACAAGCAAATAAAAAAAACAACAAAAAAACCACAATGCAACCAACGCCCCCAAAAAAACAAACAACCAAACAACAAAAAACCCAACAACAAAAACTTTGGGGTTTTTTAACCCAAAAAGTGTACAAACTATTTCAGAAACTAAAGATCAGCATAACTGAACGTGCCTGGGATGTTATAAAAGAGGATCTCAAAGTAATCGCTTTAAGGAATAAATCTTATCTTAACTATGTGGTAAAAATCAAGCACTTTAAGATAAGGGGTGCTTGGAGTCATTGTTGTCAGTTCTCTGAAATTATTGGACCAATATGCAACATCAGCAAAAAAAAAAAAAAGATACAGAGAACAGCAACTAAAATGATGTAGGATATAGAGCAACTACCTTTAGAATGAAACACTGAAGTAATTAGGATTCAATTAGAGAGGAGAAATATGGGGGATTTAGGAAAGCTTTAAAAACTCAGGAATGTGGCAACTAAATTAACAACAGTTTTTAAATTTATATAAGAAAATATCTCTTTGTAGGACAGGTAATGAACTTCTGTGAGACTTCTATCAGTGTCAGTAGGTCCAAAATGGGTTTAGACAAATTAATTAATAGTAGACCATCAGCAGATGCCAGAAGAAGCAGCAAGGGATGTACCTTCTTACCACCCAATTACAACAACTGTGCATTTGGGAAGATGGTAAGAGCCTGCAGGAAACAAACAAGATCTTCTACCTTCTCTTCATGACCTTTACTGGACTAGTTGAACTGTCGCTTCCCTCCTCACCAGTCCTGAAAGTCCCAAGCCCCTGGTCAGGTGGTGCTGACCCCATCACAGAAAAGGTAAGCGTAACATCACATAGACCACTGTCCATAAAATCAAGCATTTACAAGTCCTAAGTGGGACTTGGAACAGAACTGCTGCTGGACAGGAAAACCCATGATTCTCTCAGTAGTCGGTGACCCCTCCATCATCATCTGTTTCCTCTGAGGACTGAGTGAGTCACTCATGCTCTATTTTGCGGTTTCAGTCCTAGATTGTGGTTGACATGACAAGCCAAGTATTAAGATGTGACCCTATCTGCAGAGGTTTCAGGTGGTTAGGGACCATAAACTGAGCTATGCTCTAAAATTCTGTGCTACACTACTTAAAAAAATTGTGCTTATAAAAATACTATGCTATTCTGATCATAAGATTCTATGCTATGTTATTCACAAAATTCTGTTAAAAAAAGGAAAGATTTAATTGCAACTACAACTTTGTGCCTTTGTCATTCTGCCAAGGATCCCCAAAGGAACTTCCCTGTCCCCATAGTGTTGGGTGACAAGTCTTTATGTTTTTAAGTCAAATTATCTTAATTGTGCCTTCAGCAGCTGGAAAAGCAATTGAAATGTAATTAAAGAAATTAGTAAAACCATGGGCAACTGTCATATATTTCCTTCCAATTTTCTGGAGTTATTTGGGTGTGTCATAAAAATGTTGACTGGAGAATAAACAGATGATAAAATGCATCTGACCATTCAAAACCCCTTTCACAGGTCCTTGCAGTGTTGTATTGGTTTAGTTTTGATTTTGTTTTGTTTTTTAAAGATACAAGGAAACTATGCAAAAAGTTATAAAAAGGATTGCCATAGATCAGAAAATAAGGGAAAAATGAAACAAAACAGGATGGCAAACATGTAGCAATCAGACACAGAGGATTCTGTAGTGTGGCTGTGTCATGGCCTGCTTTAAAAAGTGAGCTCTTTTATCCCAGCATGGTGACAGAGCGATACAAATCACTTCGGAGGAGGTTGTAATCCATATTTTTACTAAACAAGTCATACACCCTGAAAACACTGGATTCAAACTTTTAAACAACCCATACCAGACGGATAATCAATGAGAAATGAACACTGGCAACATTGTAACAATTTGCTAAACAGAACTGAGAAAAACTTAGAGCCTGATGATGCCTCAATTAATCAAAACCCAAAACTAAAACCACCAGCTACAGCCCGCTGCAGCCACACATGTTGCAAGAAAAAAAACAGAAGAAGGAAAAAGATAAGAGAAAAAGAGAGAAAAGAGAAATAGTTACAAGAGAAGTAGAAAAGATGAAAGATAATCACCACCTCCAAGAATTCTGATGTAGCAGGACATGTTTCTTTGTTGAGCCATTAGGAAGATGGTGACTGAACACACAGTTTCAGGCTTTTGCAGGGATATTTAAACTCTTTGTCCCACTCCTTGCCTGAATCAGGTGGTAGGGCATGTAGCAAGCCTCGACATGCCCCTCACCTGTATCACATGGTTATCTGGACATGCTTTCCAGCACAGCTGCTCTTGACCCTGGGGGGGTCACTACTGAGAATCATCTGCTTTGAGATATTTAACCCATGTCATGCCAGGTCCATACAGGCTGTTATTATTTATAGATGGTATTATTGATTCAGAAAAAAAGAATGGATAATAATTCTGCAAATTTTGACACAATATAAACAGTTTGTATCATTTAAATCTCAAGATAACTTTGAAAAACCTTGGGAAGTATAACTACACTGCATTAATAACACTGGGCTTGTTGCTTCCTTCCCAGGGGCAGGACTTTGTACTTGTCCTTTTTTGGATTTCATGAGGTTCCAACTGGCCCATACAACTGCCCTGTGTTCCAGAATATATGCTACATCCCTCAGAATTTGGTGCTATCAATGGACTTGATGAAAGTGCACAGTGTTACCTTCTTTTGGTCACTAGTGAAGATGTTAAGCAGGACACATCGCAGTACAGATTCCTGCAGTACTCTTCTTGTTACCAGCCTCCAGGCAAAGCATGACTCATTAGATGCAACAGTTTTTACCTGTCTAGTTGTCTGCCCATCTAGACTCTAATATAAAAACTTCAATACAAGAAACAGGGTAAAAAAGCTCAGTAAAGTGGAGATTAAATGGCATTCATTACTCTCCCTTTATACACAGAATATTTTCATGTCTGAAGGCAACCAGGCTGGATTTTTATATCCTCCTACAAATTAGTGTCGTGTAAGTCCAAATAAAAGTAATCAAGAGATGTTTTCAAAATACATTTCAGTTTTTAATAATGTTTCATTTGAAAATGTGAATTGGAACTTGCTAATTGCTTCATGAAAGACAGTATAATAAAATGAAACTCTGCCTACCCTTAGCAAAACAGTTCAGAAGAATAAAAATTTTCTAATTCACAGTGATACTTACAAGACTCATCACAGACTACCAATTTTTTTGAAAATTACTAAGGACACAAATGCAATTACCCATCAGACTTGTCTCCTCACAAAATATACTGTGCTCATTTATTTTGACAAGTGTGTTTTTACTTTAATTACTTACAATATAGCTGTAAATTGTGCTGATAAATCAGGGATGTGTATCTTACTAAAGCAAAACTTCAAAGTAGTATGAGCTCTCACTGCAGCTTTCTTCTATTAAATCTTTTCTGCAAAAAGAAGTAAACCAACTGGATTACAAACAAATGAAATGGGAGTTAACAGCTACTGCAGAGTAGAAAGGTCACGCTCAGAAGTTTTGTGTGATTTCAAGTTGAGGGAAACAAATTACTAGATGCAGAATATGTACAAAGAAGGCTAAAAAGGGTAAATAGCCAACAGCAACAGCCTGACAGACCCCAGGGCAGAGGGGGAATGACAGCCCTTTGTGTTGGAGTCTGAGGCACACCTGCTGCCCTTCCCTATTGGATTCCCAGAGGGAAGGGACAGGGGTGGGGAGGACAGATGACATTTTGTCACATGGCATAGATGATTGCTCAGACTAGCAGCAAGTCAAAGCATCCTGCTTGTGCCTCTCTGCATGCCTGGACTTTACGGAAAACAGAACCCACCAGAGGTCAGATTTGGGGCCTGTCATATCTTGCTTTAAATATTTACCTGGATCCTGGCCATAGCACCAATGCCAGGGACTAGGAAATGGTTCCAGGTATAGCATAAAAAATGTGGCTTGAGTCCACTTCTCCTTCCATAACCCTCCATGTCTGTGACACATTTTGAGTGGGAGTTCCAATTACCTAATATTTTCAAGGGCCACTAAGAAACATTCTTAAGTCTAGAAGTTAGATCATGAAACACTCTCCTAGAGATTATCTGTTATGCTTGCTCTGCGTTATTAAAAAAGCTGATGAAAATTTGTGTTTAGAAATCAACTCTAGAAAAGGTGAAAGAGAGGAATTACAAGTAAAAAAAAAAAGGAATTTTTAGATTTAAGTCACCATTAAAGTGCATAGGATAGATAAGTTCTAAGTCAATAGATACGAATCCTATGAATTAGGTTAAAATTTATTTAAGTTAGTTCTGTTTGGGTTGGTAATTTATCTTGATAAGTCGAACTGATGAAACAATGATTTGTTAGATTATCTATCTTACGCATATTCATTTTTTTACTATATTATTTCAATTAACTTAGGTGAATTAATATAGATGTAACCATCACACTAAGAAGAAAAAAGCAATTCTCTTGACTTTCTGTTATCT
Organism: Mesitornis unicolor; assembly: GCF_000695765.1. Taxonomy (NCBI): domain Eukaryota; kingdom Metazoa; phylum Chordata; class Aves; order Mesitornithiformes; family Mesitornithidae; genus Mesitornis; species Mesitornis unicolor. Next base: position 16,069 of record NW_010194660.1, read on the forward strand.
ACAGTCCTCACAAAAGTACACCTCATACCTGATTAATAGACAGAGAAAGAAGACAAGTTTCTGGCTGTTGCCCCTTTGCCACACCATAAACAACAGATAATTAGTAACTAAGATGTAGGCTGCCAATAAACTGGATGCTTCTCTTTCTCATTTTGTTCTTATTCTCATTTAATTTATCTCATCTGGATCTAAAGAACATTAAAGCAGTTGAACTGCACATGAGCATTCTGTAACTGGCAGACAATTCTCAATAAATCTGAATCTTCATAGATAAATATGGGAAACAAACAACCTGTGCTGGGAAGAAGGCAGACACAGAGAAGCCTCACTGGAGTTCTTAGCATTTAGCTAAGGCATCCAAAGGGAGAGGACACTGAAAAGCATATGATTGCCTAGGCATTGGTCTCAGAAAACATTGAATAATAACAGTAGCTATATTTACAAGGAGGAGTTGTTATAGAGGAAAGCATATGATATGCAGCAAAAATGGAAGGGAAAGGAGAAGAAAAAAGAGGTCGCTGTGATTGTTGTTGCAATAGTTGAGTATGGATTTTTTCTACAAATGAAATAGTAGTGGAAAGAATTCCCCCGATACAATGTAAAACTAAGTAGTCCTGGTCCTGGAAGCCTGCTGCCATGAAGGAACAGACTGAATTGGGGAATAAACCCTGTATAATAACTTATCTTTTCTGCACTGGACTTCTCTGAACTGTTCATAAAGTCCAACCTAGGAAGTGCTTAGTGTGCATATATCACTGCATAAATGAGACCAAGGAATAAGCCCAAGCACTCACAATCATCTGCAGTGCTCAGCTGGTAGCTTAATCCTTAGTTCTGTTTTGAGCTGATTTGATTAATTGTTTCCATGTAAAACTTGGTAGGTCTGAGTATCATGGATGTGAACCAACAAAATAAAATGCTGTTTGTATTCTGGGGACACAGATTGATAGACTTGGGCTCTTGTATTCAGTAGGGGAGTAGAACAACCATAACCATTATATATTTATGTGAAACATGAAATATGAAATATTAAGCATGTAAAGGACCCAGACTTCTGAGAATCTAGAAATGTAACTCCTAAATCAATCTCAAGTATTATCTTTTAGGTGATGAGCTCTCTACAAGAGTAAGGCACAGCTCGATATTTGTTATGAATCCAGATGTAAGCACAAAGTAATGACATAATTGGTGACAGTGCATGGGTATTTTGTAATACTCATAACATCTTAGCAACATTAATAACCAGAAGCACAAAGTGACAAGTAGACAAAAGATGTTCACAAAAACATGTGCAAGAAGTTAAATCTGCAAGAACAAACAGTGAAGATGTCTGGTAAAAACAAAGCAGTCTTGATAAGAAGGTACTGACAGTATGAGTGATAGAACCTGAATTATCCTGTAGAATAATCAAAACCATAACAAGTGCTGATCTCAAAAATAATATATCAAGACCAAGTGAGATCATTCCTTTCTCTTTGAGGATGGAGATAGACAAGTATAAAGTACCAGCGTTGAGACAGGAAAGGTGGGGAATAAAGAACACATTCCAGCTTCAGCTCCAGCTTCCCTGTCAAAGAGCATGATCATTTTGATCTTGGTGACTAAGAATGAACATGGGACTGCAGCCACCAGTGCTAACTAGAAACATAAATTCCATGGTATTGTATACTTATGACTAGCTGAGGACAAGTTTGTTAAGTACTAACTGTTTTGTCTAGGATGTGCTGGTGATGTTTGATAGTGACTAGGTAGCAAATGTTGATGTATATTGTTAATGAGTCCAGTAATGGATTGCTTTCAAGTTTGAAACAGCTTGATTTATCAGTCTTCCAAACTCGGCCCTGAAAATAATCTTCAATCCACAGTAGAATTCCTTAACTGGTGTATAAATCTATACACAGAGCTGCAACAAACTCTACTGACCTTTGTCTTCACTTTATCTAGGTGCTCCAGTGGTCAGTGGGAGAGAATTTATGGTTAGCATGCAACCTTTGCCTAAAACAGCACATAGGAATGTGGTTTCTGATCCATTCATCATCTGTACACATGCTTATCTTACAAACAGCCTATAAACAGCTAGTTAGGCCTAGTTTAGCATCCATGTTAACTTTTTGAACGTTTAGTTCTTTATGCATTTTAAAGAGCAATCCATAATCCTGTGAGGATGAACACTTTCAGATTGACTGCACGAACCTTGTCTAGAGGGTTATTTTAACATGGAGTACAAAAGATGGTACAAATGTACACTACAAGCTGATTACTCTTCTATTTCTTCCTCTATCAGGAATATATTATAATACAAATATCTCATTACAATTAAGTTTTTCTGCTGTTGATCTGTAGATGTTGCATTCTGGAGCAACTTTTCATTAAGCAGTTTCTACTCTGACAGATCTACCTCAGGATATTCTTTGCTCTAAACTGTACCATTCCACACATTTTCTATCAGAAAACTCCTTGGGAAGCAATTATTGTCTTTCATTTAAGGTACATTTCAGTGTATCACTTTATTGCTTCATCAAAGGTTAAGAGAAATAAAATATTTTAATAAAATTAATGTTATTAGGCATAAAATGAATGTCTTTACAAATGTTAAGATCTGCCAAGGTCATAGTGGTTGGGATTTTTTAGTATCTACTGACCTTTCTTGTTCAAACAAGATAACTAATCCCTCTCATCCATGTATACTTGCTTGGAAAAGACATAGAAATATGAAATTGTTATAGTGTGACAATCAGATTGGAATTTAATTGCAATAAGAGTTTCTTCTACTCCTAGAAAGACTATTAAAATATAAGAGCATTTCTGTCAGAACATTATGTTCCTTCACTGAAATAGCGGAAATGCTATTCTATAGTTACTTTATTTGCTCTATGCGTTTGATAATTACAGCATAAAAATGCAAACCATGACAGCAAGGTTACTAAATTTGTGCTGAAATTTGTGAAGGAAATATGAAGAGCTCCATAAGCTTTGCCAGTGTAGGAACTATGATTCTGAACATATAATACTAAAAAAAACCACCACAAACCAAAAAAACAATAAAAACAAACAAAGAAAAACCCCAAACAAACAAACCACCAAATCCCAAACACCTCCTAAATTAAATTAATTTTAATAAAGATTATATATTACAAGTCTTTTTCCTTGGTTTTTCTTTTGTGTCTACTCTGCTATAATATGACATCTGTTGACTGAGCTGTGCTGCAGAATGACTGTTAGGGAATTGTTGAATCAGAAGTATTGGCTGGCCAGGAGATCTGCAGAGCAGAAAAACAGAACTTTGAAAGTAAGAAGTGAACCATTGGAGGCAGCTGGCAGCCTCCTCTCTTTTTTTGAGTGTGTTGTGTAAAACCAGACTGCATGGAGAACTTGATAAAATTCAGTGCCTTTACTGTAAAGACACTTAAAATTTCAAAATAATTCATGATAGAAAGGTTTATGGCAGCCAAAACTCACAATATTACCAGACTATTTCAGACATGTTGTTTGCCCTACTCACTTATTAATGTAATGCTGGGATCTCAGGTTTCTTTGGGGAAAAAAAAAATAAAAGAGAAATCTAGTCTATGTTTTTCAAACCAGCAACCGCAGGCTATGGACAAGACATAATAATTACAATAGGAATTAAATATTCATTATCAGGGTAGCCACGCCAATCATTTGTTTATTTTACGATTTAGAAGTATTAGATAAACAAAAATGTTTAGCTGTTAAATCTTTTACAACTCTGCTGAACGGCAGTTACAACATTATATCAGATGTCACTGAAAGACATACATTTTTAAAAACCACTTAATCTGAAAAAATGCTAGAGGTATTTTAAATACTGAAGGTTTCTTAAAATGTTTTAATACATTTTTTTCACTCTCGTTTTTCATATGTCATGTGAGCAGAACATTAAAAGACTGCATTATGATTACAATTTACATGGAGGATTGTTATGGTTTAAGGGTTACCAGCCTG
>NW_010194661.1:0-2047 GCF_000695765.1 Mesitornis unicolor
TAACCTTCTTGTAAATTGCACCAGGAAAAATAAAGGTGGAACTCAACAGTTACATTTTGCAGCAGACAGCTGAAGGAAGGAGGGAAGCAAGCTAGTACAGAAAAAGCAAGTCATAACCCTTAATAAAAAAACCCAAACCCACCATGCATTCAGATGTTTTATTAACCGAATGATATTGCTAGTAGGCACAGGTATCTGTTGGTGATTTTGATACCTGGCTGGTAAAAAGAGCTAAGACTTTTTTTTACCCCACTTAAGTCCTTTACAGGTCATGAACTTCAATTATCATCAACAGACATCGCACCTTGGCATTTCCTGAAGCAAGAAAGAATACACAGCATTTTCTGAAAGCTGCAATGTTTCACTTTGAACACAGTTAAACTTTACTGAAATAAGAGTCACCCTCTAGCCTTGAGAAATCTCTTGTTCTTTAGAGGCAGTGTTGTTTGGCTGGGTTGTTGTTTTTTTTCTTACTCATAGTGTAGTAGTGTACTTCTTTATCTCTGAATAATTTTTGTTCTAATAGGGATTGGAATGGTAACCTGCAGGTTACCAAGTAAAGGGGATGAATCAAGATTCTGGACTAACAGATAAAAAAGTGAGGTAAAGGAATGAATGTTGAGTACTGAGCATGCTGGTTCAGAGGCATGAATATAATATTGATTCATATTTTATGTAAGAAATTTATGACAGTTCTCCATCTCGTAGCTCTATACTCCTTATTTACTTTTTTCTGGCCAATTTGCTCCTAAAAATTTCAATCAATCCACATTTCCACTGGAAAAAAATAGTTGAACTGGGGAAAAAGCAGCGATGTGAAGTTTTATGTACAACAGTTGTAAACTAAAAATATTGAAATTTTCATTTTACAGAAATTGGAAGGGGGAAAAAAAGCTGAACATATCCTTCCATATCTATCACCATGTATGCAACATGCACTTAATAACTTCCTACTGTTTTTTAACTAGTTGTTTTACTAGTGGTTAAGCAAGTGTGGCCCAGAACAAAGTGAAACACAGAAAGTTGTTGGCCTTGGCAAGCAGCCATTTTTTGTTAACAATGATGAGATTAACAGCAAGAGAATCAAAGGTGGAGCATTTTGAAAGCTTGTCAGATTTTTGTTTCATGTAAGCAAAGCAATGTGTGGGTGGCAAAAACCAACCCTTCCTATAGGCACACTTGAGAAATTCAACTTTAGAGTTAGAGATCAGTTAGCTACGCATTTTCTGTTATGTCTGTATTATTATGATTGACTAAACAAGAATGTGAAGCAGATAATCTGTCTGTGGATAAAGAATCTACTAGTGGCTTTATTCAACAATGAGGAAATCCCAGTATCTTATGAACTGGCTTACACTGACCGTATGAAAACTTATCAGCTCATCTACAGCTGAACTTGCCCAGTTTTGTCCTAAGGTTGGGAAGGTCATGAGGTCACTGCTGTTTGTGGCCTTACTACTGCTTGTTTAATCAAGCAGGAGAAACACTACCACGTAGTTTATTTTAATACTTTCTGTAATTCATAGAGAGAGTGCTAGAGGTGTTTACTAATGTTATGTTTCCTCAACTGACATTCTGATGGTCTTCTGGTTGTTTCCTGAACTGTTAATAGATAGTGACCCATGGGATTGACATAGCTAAACATAATCATAACCAGATCTCTCTCATGTCAGAAGCTTATGATTTGTTTGAAACAGAGTTAAGGATTTGCAATGATTTTTATTTCTTCTGAAATTAATGATTGAACTTTATGTCTCTTTAGCCAAGCTTTTGTTGTGTTTCTCCACAGCTTTCATAGAGGTTTTTAAAGAATTGAGCTTTGGTATCTTTAGTTCAGTCATAAATGTTGCCAGTTCCTGAGAGCACTTCCAAGTTCCTACACTTCAGTAATTACCTGGAAGCAAACAGCAATGTTAATGTTTCTGAATCTTGGCAAGATTTATTCCTGAAACACCTTTGAAACCCAAATGATTTTATAAAGAGCCACACAATTGGCAGCTATGATACACTTCAGCGAGACAGTGTTAAAAAGACAGACATTGTCCCT
>NW_010194662.1:0-1413 GCF_000695765.1 Mesitornis unicolor
CTGGACATTCGATTCTCATTTAGGGAGACAGGTGAGGCACATTTTGCACTGCTCTGGTTGGCCTGATTTATTCCCCTATTGGATGTGATGGTGCTGGTGACATGAGCAATGCCATTTTGGATCCCTCCCCCCAAGTCCTTCAGTTTTAAGCCTGCCTCACCACGTTGGCCAATCTGCTGCCAAAGATTCTCTTGCCTCTTGCTACTCCTTGGCTCATCTCTAGTGAGCCTGGTATTACCCCTTTCCCCCTTTGGAATCTAGCTTAAAGCCTTATCAATGAGCCCTGCCAACTTGTGTGCAAGGATCCTTGTACCTCTTTGAGAAAGTCGAATTCCATTGGTCTCCAGAAGGCTCAGTGCTGTGTAAGCATCCCCAGCATCAAAAAACCCAAAATTCTACTGATGGCACCATCCTCTGAGCCATGTGCTGATCTGGAGTGTTTTCTGGTTCCTACCAGTATTCTTCCCTGCCACTGAAGGAACTGAGGAAAACACTACCTGTGCTCCCGATCCTTCAACCAATCGCCCCAGTGCCCTGAAGTCCCTCTTGATTGCCTTTGCACTCCGCTGCTCAACCTCATCACTACCAATGTGAACAACTAACAGCGGATAATAATCAGAGGGCCGTACCAGACCAGGGAGTTTCCTGGTAACATCTCTAACCCGGGCCCTAGGGAGGCAGCAGACTTCCTGATGGGACGGGTCCAATCGGCATATTGGACCCTCCATTCCCCTCAGAAGGGAATCACCTACAACAATTACCTCCTTTATTTCTTGACTGGGGCAGTCGTAATATGTGGGGCAGACCAACTGACTCTAGGCAAGGCCCTGGATGGGCTTTCTTCAACATCCTCATTTGCCTGCTCAATTGCCTGGCCCTAAAGCTCCAGAGCCCCATATCTATTGTGTAAGGGCAACTGGGAAGGTGAGGGATGCAAAGGAGGGGATTTTCCTGCTGCGACGAGCAGGGACCTGCTTCCATTCCCCTCCATCTCTTAGGTCCCCTCCATCTGCTTGGTGGCAAGAGGGGAGGGGATCCTGTGTTTCTTGTGGAGCCTGCCTTTGCCTCAGGGTGTGACTCCACCTATCAATCTCCCTCTCACACTCTCTAATACTCCTTTGCCTTCCGACTTCCTCCTTTAGCTCAGCCACCACGTGAAGCAGATCGTCACCTGGTCACACCTCACACAGGTGTTGTCACTGCTGACCTCCTGTGGGATTGACAAACTCAGGCACTCCCTGCAGCCAGAGACCTGGACTTGAGCATCTTTGAATGGGAGAATGCCTGCTTATATTATAATACCTGTATATAAATATGCTAAGAAAAGTGACAATACTCGTGCGAGCTTGGAAGGAATAAATAATGCCCCTCACACCCGACGACAAATAAAGAATGCCTGCTTCTTAATGCTAC
>NW_010194663.1:0-16565 GCF_000695765.1 Mesitornis unicolor
CGTTCTGTGATTCTGTGTGATTCTGTGAGATTCACACAATTTAAGTGCTTACAGAAATGCTGAAAAAATTATGATCAGATAGATCAGAAGATCATCTGTCTGAATCATGGTCTGCCATTTAACATGACATTAAGTTTTCATGGCATACTGCACAGTCAGGCAGATATGCAGAGGCACCACACCATAAATATCACACCCTATAGTGAGATCATATTTATGCAAAAGTTATTGGGCAATTTCAGAAACAGAAAGCTTTGACTGCAAATATAAGACAACGAGGTACAGGTCAACTCCTGATCATCAGTTTTACTCAACAAGGTTCTGAACTGGATTGTGCATATGCATCTGTCTAGATGTATTGTGGATGTGATTCAAACCCAGGACATTCCATAGAACTGCAAGCATTTCTTAATCTACACCTATACTTTATACATAAAGTTACAGAAAAGACCTTTTTGTACGTGGGACATCTAATTGACTGAGACACCAAACCCCTTTCAGCCTTACAGAATGTAGAGAGCGTCAAATGAAACAGAGACCCAAATCTGTACAAGCCTCAGGTGAATTAAAGAACATGAGTAATAAAAGTCCAAAAGTCCTCTCCCTTTCTGAGATGCATAGGCTCTCTTGAACTTGAAAGCTAGTCTGTTACCTCCAAATTAAGCTTTATTCTGCTCTACACAGTTCACTAAATTCACTAGTCCCGTTCATTTAAAAAAGGAAGATGCCACTCTCCATAAGCAGATGGATTATGCTCTTTTTTCCCCCTAAGCTATGCTGGATATTCTATTCATAAATCGATATGGAAAACTCATTTATTCCCATTGCATGCAAGTGGAGATGAGACCAGCAAATTTAAATTTTAAATAAACAATTAATAGACTCAATTTTATTTAGAAATGAGCTAGTTCTTTTGGTTGTGTTGTTAAAGTCCTGCCTGTATGCAGTTTCTTATTGTACAATCTATAAAAAAGAAGGAACCTGGCAGCAGAACAACTTAAGACAGCCAATTGCTTACAGCAGTACCATGTCCTTGTCAGGAAAATAGTTATGTTTAAATCCTAACTATTCATTACACATCTAGCATTTTGAGTACTCATTTGTTCTGCACTTTCATTGTATGAACATATAGAACAAGGAGATTAATTATAAGATAGAAAGTTCTATTTTAACAAAAACATTAGGCAAAGTTCCAAATTAGTAAGCAAACCTCCCAAGTCATCAAAAATATACAGTAAAGTTCAAACACTGGCAGATTTAAATAAGGAAATTTTAATCTGAATGTTCTGTTTTTCAACAGCCTAACAGCTGTGGGGCTGCCAAGAACTTAAAGTACTAAAATGTGTTTTATCTATTTATTATTAAAGACATTGTTAATCTAATCAACTAACCTGAGAAATATCATCTAAAATGTAGACATTCAAAACTCAGTTCTCAGTCTCCCATTACTGCATACACCTGGCCACAGTGAGTATGAACTGTACACGCTCTTGCAGTGCTAAACATTCTATAAACCAGTTTCAGTCCCCCCAAAACATCCTCTTCTTCAGAACAAACAAAAAAGCCAACAAACTGCTCTACTCTGAAGAGCTGCTATGAGTTAATGGTATGAGATTTTTTCTGTTGCACTTCTTAGTTCCTCTGAAGGAAACTTACCTCCTTATCCCCCTAAACATCTATTAGGCATTTTTTGAAAGGAATTTACTTAGTTTACTTGGTAGTCTTAGATTTCAGTATTCTGACTGATTATGCAGGAAGCCATTGCTTTCTTAAGCAAATGACACAGGAGCATGAAAATCTTTTACTTTAAAATGGCTTAAAAGTACCTCACACCTTCAAAATCTGTGCTGAAATAAATCTAGATGAAATTTACATTTAAAATAAATCCTCATATTTTCAAGTTTTTCAATCTTGTTGTAAATTAAAGATAATCATAACTAGAATTTCTTTATAATTAATTTTGATACATCTTTAGCCAATATATTAATTGAATTAACACAGACACAGAAGTAGGGAGCAAGGAAAGGTTCTTGCTTTCCAGAGACCACAGGTAATTCAAGTTACAATGAAAGAAAAGAAAGCTGTGTCCATCATTTCAATTCAGGGTCACCAGTATTTGAATAAAATGAGTTAGGAAGCCATAAGAACTTCTGGAAGAAGGAGAAGCTGGGAGAGAGCTACATGTATCACTGATGCAGGCCGACACATCAACACTTAGAAACAAGAAGTATTGATGCAAACGGCTCTTATCACTCATGTTTACTGTGCAAAGGCAAACCACATTACACTTACGCCAAATGTTTCATAGTTCTTGTTTAAATGTGCAGTGTTAGAGAAGAGAAGGATGAGAGAAGTGGAGAATGTTGAGTGGACATTCTGAATCTTGGATGAGAAATATTGGATGATCGTGATGATCACACTTCTGCAGTACTGTTACAAAGAAATAATTACAACCCACAGGAGAGCAGTGTTGTTCTTGAGATTAGGACACATGGTGGTGTCATGACTCTCACACGTTGCAAAAGATGCTCATGGTTGCATAAGCCTGACAGCACAACAGGATACTGGTTTGCCATGGTCAGACCAAAAAGAGATTGTCTAATTGAATCTAAGAGAGTAACTCCTCCTCACGTCACTTGCAATATGTTTTTAGCTCACTGTGGTAATTCATTTATATGGCAGTCTTGAGGCTGCATTTGTGACAAAGTCCTAAACCTACTGAGCCAAAGAGTTTTAAAAGCAAAAAGAGGGTTGAAACATAGAAATATATTTTTTTTTAATATTTTTTTAATACTTGAAATGCTATGACAGGTAGCATTATGCAGGAAATAAATCTATTTGCTATCAGTAATTCATCACTTCCTTTAATATGTTACATGATTAAAGAAATTAAAGACAAACTTCTTTTCTCTCTTTCAAAAAACTATGATTCTGGATAGTGTCTCAAACAGATACGTTCAGATAAAAATATTCAGTAAGAATTTATTTATACTCTTTTACATCCTGAAGCAATGCTAGACTTCTAAGACTGTTCTTGTGCTAAGACAGACATCCATGGATCCTTTTTAATATTGATAAAAACTATGGCTTCTGGTACTGACAGTTGTCAAAACAGCATCCCTATGGAAATTTCAGACTTGTGGTATATCCCTATTTCATCTGTTTCTGAAGAATAAGTGACAGTATTGGTCTTTGAAATATGTATCTAGAACTCTGGAGCCAACAGGCTTAATTTATCCACTGAGGAATCACAGCACACCATTCCCTACTGGTTCTGCCTTTGACTAGTCATAACTACATTTATTGAATATATTAAAATCCACAAGATGAACTCTAACAGTAAAATGAAGAAAATAGTTCGAATTTCTTGGAGCTCACAGTAGCAACACTGGAGAAAAGAAAATTCAGTGCTAGACAATTACATTTCCTATGCAGTGTATAAGAACTAAGCTGCACATACAAAATCAGTTTCCTGGCTTTATTTAAATATCCCACAGGAACTTAGCTGTCTTTTATGTTCCCTTTAAAATACTTATGTCTCTACATCTATCAGAAATAAAAATATTTATCTTGCCTAAATCAGAATTTCAGACACACATATCATAAGGTTCTGCTTACAGAATTGTATTAAATGATATTATTGAATCAGTACTGCCCTGCAGTTCTTCTAGAAAGAAAAATATAGAATGTATACTTCTTTGTTTCCAACATATGCACCTTTCTAGAAAGAGTAAAAAATTATTCCTGAACTCTCTTTTTCTTGTTCAGATGCTGTTTAAAAGCAAATTTTATGGATTATTTCACCCACTGTTCATTAGTAATTTTCAGATAGGTAAGGATAAGCCAGGGACTACTTTCAATATTTTTTTTATCAACATCTCTGGAACAGATTGGAGCAAAAACAGTCGGTATTAAATCTAGACTGCATCAAAATTAAGGTAAATCAGAAATACCATCAATACAGCCAGACTCAAGATTTCCTAGGTGAAGCTGCAACATCCTATTCAAACCTTAGCCAGCTGGAGACAAGTGCTACACGTACCTTCTAAATGAGAAGCCAAGACCAAGAGCCTTGCAAAGGTACCAATCACAGATTAATAAAAAATTAAACTATGTGTATTATTTGCTATTGATTTCCTAAGAATACACATTTCAGTTTTTCTTTGCAAATATGAGATCTACACCATCTGTTATGATGAAAGCTGACAGTTTAAGATAAATGTAACACTCAAAAAAGAGTTGGAGGTCAAGGACAATGACCAGGAGTCAGAAAAGCTACATTAAAATTCTGAGAAATCCAAACACAGACTTTGTTTACAGCTGCACATTTAAAAAAAAATAAATGTTATGCAGCTTTCTCACTTAGGCTGTGTTATCTTGCTCCAGAGCTTCCTCTCCAGCAGAGCATCTACTCAATACATTCTAGGGCCCTTTCACATCTGAGGATGTGAAAACCGATACTCCAGAGCCAGTTTGCAGCTACAGGCTTTTGACATACAAGGCCTCTTGCCAGTTTGTAGGAGTCAAGAGAGAAATAACTTTTTTCTCCCTCCACACAAAACTTGCTCCTCTCTCCAAGGGCAGCACAGGCAGGAAACTCAACCACAACAACATGACTTGCTTAAACCCCCACTTCCACCACTCAAAAAAACCCCATCTGCCAAACCTAAGAATTAAAACTGTTTCCTGTTATATTTCATTAGTAAAACGAGTAAATTAAATACATTTGCTACTGTAGTGATGAAGTGAAATTCTTTTTGTCTGCTCTACAAGAGCATCTCACAGCCTGTGGTCTCATAACACCAACTGAACCCTAATTCACAAGAACCAGTGACAAACCCTCTCCTGAAAGAAAGGAAGGAAGTAGGACAATTCACTTCATAACTCAGATACAATTACCACTCAGTTTCCAATACCTACATGTGAGAGATTATTATTTGGGCTCCTCCTTTTTCTTTACTCATCCCAAAAGCCCTATAGACAATGTATAGCAAAACGACAGCAAACTTTAAAATAAAAAATTTTAAGAAGGTCTGTGACATCTCAGCCATGTATCCCAGGGCTGGCTACTCCAATCTTTCTTCTTGTTTAATTTCTGGTCATAAGGAACACCTAATGCGCACTGACAGTATTCCCAAGCTATATATGTACTTTCATATACCTGATAAAACTTCCATAAGTATATGAAAATCACCAGAGTGGATCAGACCTCTCTATGAATACAGATTATTGTATTATGGACTCCTCAACAACAGAGCTTGGCAAAATATAAAAGCAAGCAAAAAACCACCACATTTTGGCATGACAACAGCAGAAGTTGCCTTTGATATTCCTTGCAGAACAGGTAAGTGAAGAACAAACATAAGTAATTTGTTCTGGACCAGATCATTTACAACTTTTAGACTTTTATTAGCTCACAGAAAATAATGGAGAATAAATGTACGGTCCAACATACTTTTTCATTCACTTCAGTTCAGAAAAATATATCTATCTGTGGGACACCATTTAATTTCACTGCTTTTTAAAAGCAACACCAGCTATACTGCAGAGTAAAGATGTAAAAACTTCCAGACACAGCTTCACAGAAGATACACTCAATTTCTTGCAAAAAGCATGGCAGAATGCTTAAGGAATTCTAGACAAGAGCTTTTTAAAGCATTACTAATAGGTTCCTCCATATGCTGCAGCCTCACTTTTCTGTAGCTGCTATGTCTGAACTGCAGATAAACTGAATCATTGCTACCAAGAACATACAACCAGATCTGATATGGGCCAGCATGGGTCCAAAAGGATTTATTATCAGGCATTCACTTGGTATATGTCACCTTACAAAGCTGGGGCCAGACTTGGAAGCAGCTCAGCACTCATTAGTTTGTCTGACAGACATCAGACAATCCCATGCAGAGCAAGTTCAGGATTCTCAGCAGTCAGAATCGGGAGAGAGAGAAAGTGTAATACCCATATGCTTGCATAGCCCTTGACAAAGACAGTTTGGCTCTACAAGTATTAATTTTTATGGCTTAGAAGTGATTGTTCTACACTGAGTATCAATCTCTAGAGATGTGTCTTTGCACCACAAGCCTCAGAACTCCAAAGTCCATTTGTTACGTTAGGACGAATCCAAATTCAACTGCACTTCCAAAGTGCTACCTCTGAACATTTCAAGTTGACAGGTAAGGGTAACCTGGAGTGCAATGAGAGCAGTCCTAGAGTACTTTTGCAGAACTCAAACAAAGTATGTGAAGCTATTCAGCTGTATTTACATGACAAACTCCAGTGCTTCTGGGAATGCAGTGACACCTGAGATTAACCAACTCAATGTGAACTAACCTCAAGCTGATCCAAAATAAGGCACTAAGGATTTGGCTTAACTCTGTTCCATGACACGAAAGAGTCTCAAAGTCATGATGTTTATAAGTTAAAAATCTATTAATACCTTTCATATTTGTACTTTCCATTGGTCAGACTATCCTAACCTTATAATGAAGGGTTAAGTGCAGATGCAAGTGCAAGTGCCTGTGAGAAGCTATGTCTCCTGAAGAAATAATTCAAAATTATAAGCAATCATTCAAAACTGTAGTTGAAATTCACTGCTAAAGCTGATTCTCATGACTCCTCATTATGTTCCTCACTGAAGTAAGTTATCATTTTAAAGTGTCTATAAACAATACTCAAGTCTAACTTGCACATTTCAATTAAAACTAGTAGCAGTTTCCACCACAGAATAGCGCTCTGAAAGTTCTTTGGTTCAGGACCACACACTTACACATGATGATTCAGTTCTGTATATAAAGATTCAGGCAAGCTTCAGCCCTCCATAAACTATCAAACTTTGTTGGGTATTGCTGATCTGGAGTTTTTGCCATTTATTATGAAAAAACTTATTTTCAACCTAGTTTCCAAAGAAATTCTGTAATAATAATTTGGTGGACATCTCTGTACTAGATTTCTACCTGCAAACTGAACTGTATATAATTACAAGACTTTAGATAACAGATTTGGAAAAGAATATGTAGAAATTGTCTAAGAGACAACTTATTAAAGGAATTGCTTATATTATAAAAAAGATTGTTATCAGTTCTGTAATATTGGGAAAGCAATGGGCTGAACCTGATACTTCATTAGGTCATCTCATAAACCATGACAAGACGAAGCTAATTATTTCAAAATAATCAGTCATTAATCTTTGCTCACAAAACTGCAGATGAGTTATAAAATAGAAATAGTGATAAAAACTGCATACATATTTATTCACTTTAGAAGTCATAGGCCAACAATTATAACACTTAAAATAAATCTTTCATATTACCTTTTAAGGGAAATATGTTCCAATAATTGCATCTTTCAGGGCATAGATGCATCTTTCTTAACTCAGACTTTGGCATTTGAACAAAGAAGATTTTCAAGATGCTGAATTTCTTTAAATTATGAGCTTAATCTTAGTTCTGGCCAATAACACTTGAAATGTCTAAACTTAGCAGAAAAAACAAGTCTGAGAACTAGTCTTTTCTTATCAAAGGAAAACGTTTTCAAATTAAGGAATCAAAGTTTGAATGATACCGCTTCAGAGTCAATAAAAAATAACAGATTTAAAACCTAGTATTTCCATTAAACATTTAAACACATATAATGTTTACTGTCTTCTATAAATGCTATGTTAACCTTACATTGCACTTTGGGGTTCTTTGTCCCCAGACAGAAGTATCAATCCATATGATGTTCATAAGCCTTGTTATGTAATATTAAAAGTATGTATTCCTATAGTAGATACTTCTACTGCATATAATATATTGTGACTTAACAGCTGAATAGTTGTAGCTCCATCAATTCATTTTCTGTGTTCATACATGACTTGCAACCTTTCATTTATACATTAATGCTATTAACTTTATGACAGCCTCACAATTATTTGGAAACTACAGCTTACACTTAGAACATTTTAACATTAGTTTCTGGTTTACCTCAAAAATTTGAAACACATTTACTATTTTTTAACATGTCGCTGCTTTCACTTTCCCAAATGCAAGGGTCAAAACACACGTTATTGTTGACTAAACAAATTGTCCTTTAGGCAGCAAATAAACAGCATTGTAATATAAAAACACAGACAGCAGTTTCGGGTTTCAGTTGTCCTATGAGACAGGTGGTTTGCCCTATTCAGTTTGTCAGAGTTGATTATAAGATAGGAGTTTTTCCATTTTTTATGCTTGGATGAAGATTTTTCAGATTACAATCTCCCAGTTTAACCTCTTAATGGATAATAGACAAGATTTTGCCTACAGTGTCACTTAATTTAGAAGAGTCCACCATTAAATATTAAGTCATGTCAATCAAAAAACTGCTTAAATGCAACTTTTTCAATTCTGCTTTAGTTACTTAATTAGTTATAGAAGTATCACACATTCTGAAAAAAGGTACCCAGGGACATTCTGGAAGCCAAACTAAAACACAACCCAAACAATACGGGTTTTTTCAGATGTGCTTGTTTTTTATTTACATTATGTTTGTGCAAATTAAGTTTTCACACCAGCCACATACCCTCAGACACTAATTATAGCTTTATTTAGTTACAGTGCTTCTCCATTGAGTACTACAGCTCAAAAACTACAGCCTGTGAAATAAACGTTAAGAGTTCACAAAGGAAGCTTACAATTTAACTGTTTCACTATTTCTACAAAATAAGTTAATTTACTTAAAGAACCATGGCAATGATCTTTGCGAACCAAGAAACCTTCTTAAGAGCTCCTCCCAACCCCAAAGACATTCCCCTAGATTTTAGTTACTTCCTTTCAGCTCTCTCCTTGTCCTCTCAGTCTCCTGCCCCATACATCCCTCCTTTCTTCCTCAGTGACAGTAGCACCCACAGTTAGCAAGCCTTGAACCATTTACTGTTGTTTTTACAGGGCCATCCAACACTTTAACCCTTCTGTTTGTGCCTGTCTTAAAGCTATACTTGTTAATATTTATTTTTCATTACTTTAAGATGCTATATTAAAATAGCAATGTTTTCCAAGAACACGCTTTTGAAACCCTCCTGTAAAATTACAGCTGACCTTACAATCCCTTCCATTTTCTTCTATGTGAAAAGCAAATGGCAACAACTACTAAGGGAAAAGCACGTTTCAGAGCCACATTTGTATCCTTAGCACTCAATTTAGAATTAGGATATTATGTACATATCCTGTTGCACTGTCTTCAGTGAATTCCTCATACCAATTCAGAATTAGGGCTAATGTACAAGCTCTACCTATGAATGTAGAAAACCCCATCTCTTATATATAACTCTTATATAACTTATATAAGTCCGCCCAGATATGTCTGCTAAAAAAGAAAAAATGCTGAAAATGAAGCAAGATAGACCTTCGAATCCTTTGTTTAGGGAATTATATAGTTCCCACATTTCACTTTAATATACACTAGTTCCTTCCCAATGGTTTCTGTCTCCCATATTTGGAATATTTTTTGGATGCATTGAATCCTGTACTACCTCAGTGTAAGTTCTGGTTGCAAACAAAATGTCAAAGAGACTTCTGCAGGCTGAAGGGCAAAATTTTGACGTGGATACAGAAGTTTCCGCAACAGTATATTCCAACAGTGGAATGCACTTACTGTGTACATTCACTTCAGTTGTTCTGTGCTGGAATAAATCAATAAAAACCAACAGAAACAAAGGTGCATGGAGATTATTAATTTATCTGATTTACATTTTTGCAATCTCCCTACATTTCTTTTATTTCATTAATTCAGTGTTGACATACAAATTGTAACAAGGCATGTAGGTAACTAAACAATTTAAACCTTCTAAACGTTCAAGTAACTAATTTTTATTTGATGTGAATAAATGGGCAGAAAAATATTTATACTATAATGTTAAAAAAAAAAAAAAGCTTCCGGAAATTTTTTTGCTATATTTCATGACTTCCACCAAGTAAAGAAAGATGCAGAGAAGGATGGAGTTTGCTTAGACATCAAAATTGTTCCTAAATTTTAGGTGTTAGGGAAGACCTTTTCCTAAATTCATGCTGGCACGATCTCCTTCTGATTACTTGCTTGCACCATTGACTGGTCAGAGAATTTAAGCACTTGCTTTAGAAAAAATGTTTCACCAGCGAGGTGAATGCTAAAGGGCGGACTGGATCATATCCCAGCATTTACTGTAAGTACTTCAGGCTCTTCAGTTTCATATAGGTTTGCCTTTCATGGTTCAAGCATATTGTATTTTTCTTCAGAAAATGAAATTCTATTGCAGCTAGCACATAGATGGGCTTATAATCTAGACATAAGACATCAAGGTAGAAAAACAAAATACAGACTACGAAAAAAATTATATAACCCACATACGCTTTTTTTTTTTTTGCCTCAGGCTTCGGGCTACTTTTGCTTTTTAATACTGGATGTGCAGCAACAAAGGGCTTTAGTTTCTCTTATCCTTTGAATTTGTTTTTTTAAACATCCGCCTGTACTGCCTGGAATATTTAAAGCCTTCTAACTGCTGGCTGGATGAAAAACACACTTCTTCCTTTGTTTGTGTCACTTTGGAGTCCAAGAGTTGGTTTCCATGACTTCAGCACTGCTCTCATTTCTATATTCCTTTTACAGCTAGTGATAAAATTTGCATTGATTTCAGAGAGAGATTTCAACCAAAACTGTGTACTTTTGAGAATGCCACTCTGGCTGCTTGAAGACATTTATCAGAATTTGCATAGTCTCATTAGAGATGTGAGGGTTCTGGTCTGAAACTGGCAGGTTAGGCTGGTTGCTGATGAAGAGTCAATTATATCCAAAGATACCAACAAGTATATACAAGGCAGAGAACTTGGAAAACTCTTTCAAAACAAAATTACTTTTCAGTTAAGCATTTTTCTTTACATTTCTCAAGTCCAAATGTAGTAAAATGTAATGTACAAATAATTCAAAATCTTCTGACTTTGCAGAGAGGAAATAAAAATACCAAGACATTTGAAATTTTGTTTTATTGATTTTTTTTTTTTTTTTAGAATATATACTGCAGGAATCATTCCAATGTAGCGGAAATTCACTGAGCTTATGTATAGGGATGCTAGAAAGGCTTCAATTTCAATTATATTTCACAGATTATATTATACAGACCAGAAAAATCATAGTAGCAGTTTCAAATAGGGTGCAAGTGAGAGCTGGGGGTGTTCTGGGCAAACCCGTAAGAATAAACCAGAAAGCTTTAGGAAGCAACAGTGCACACTGCCATTCAAACAGTAGAGTCCTAGGAGAGGAGAAATGTAAGTAATAAACCCAAAAGTAGTTAAAAACAAGCTGATTACTTCCCTTATCCCAAGGTCATCTATCACTGTCTTGTCTCCATGAGATTACTATTGACTTTTCAAAAGCCATGATCTTGAATGATCTCAGCACAACTTAATATTGTACATGCTTCTGGAAAGGCTTAGATTTCTAGTCTGACTGCAGTTATGCTTACTTTATAAAATCATAGAATCATAGAATGTATTGGGTTGGAAGGGACCTTTAAAGATCATCTAGTCCCACCTCCCTGCAGTAAGCAGGGACAATGTTAGCAGATCAGGTTGCTCAGAGCCCCATCAAGCCTGACCTTCAATATCTACAGGGATAGGACCTCCACCACCTTCTTGGGCAACCTGTTCCAGTGATCTATCACCCTCATATTGAAGAACTTTTTCCAAACTAAATCTACCCTTTCATAGTTTAAAACCATTACCACTTATCCCATCACTACATGTCCTTGTAAACAGCTCTTCCCCAGATTTCTTATAGGCACCTTTCAGGTATTGGAAGGTCGCTGTAAGGTCCTCCCAGAGCCTTCTCTTCTCCAGGCTGAACAACCCCAACTCTCTCAGCCTGTCTTCGTAGGAGAGGTGCTCCAGCTCTTTGATCATCTTTGTGGACCTCCTCTGGACCCGCTCCAGCAGTTCGATGCCCTTTCTGTGCTGGAGACTCCAAAGCAGTACTCCAGGTGAGGTCTCACGAGAGCAGAGTAGAGGGGCAGAATCACCTCCCTTGACCTGCTGGCCACACTTCTTTTGATGCAGCCCAGGATGTGGTTGGCCTTCTGGCCTGCTGATGCACATTGGTGACTCATGTCCAGCTTCTCATCTACTAGTACCTCCAAGTCCTTTTCCTCAGGGCTGCTTTCCAGCACATCATCTCCTAGCCTGTATCAGTAACAAGAATTGTTCTGACCCAGGTGTAGGACCCTGTGTATCTTTATATTTTTTATCTTCAGACACCACGCTCATGGATTGCTTCTGTTTTGAGGGTAACGTGAAGAATTTTTATCTAAAGTCAATGGAAAAAATATTTTGGACTCAGCAGTTCTGTTTGGATCTGACAGCTTCACCAGTTCTGTGAATTCCCAGGCCAGTACTTGCACAGTACTTGTTTTCTAAGTAAGTAACTGCTTCAGATTAAGGTGTTGCATGTGAACAGAGTCATGCATATGAAACAGCAGGTCACATGAATGTCACTATTATTCTAGGCACTCAATCACCTTACATGCTGCTTTCAGTATGTTTCAGAAGAGAATGAAAACACTTCTAAATTTAACAGAAGCAGTGCTCATTCTTAGGATAAATAGGGCTGTTTTACAGAGAAAAAAATTTGTTGGAAAGGATATCCTTTTCCTAATGCTTACCAGTTTTTTTCTTGATTGTCCACCATAATTAAATCTAGATAGTCTGCATTTCTTTCATCCATATGCTTAGTTTACTGACTAATGTCCAAGCAAGAGTGCATGCTGAAGCGCTTGCTCATTTAGAGAAAATTATTTTATCTTGAAATATGTCAGTCCTGGGGGCCTTCACATAAGGCTAAGCCTGTGGGTCAGTGTTTTCCTTCATGGGAAACTGTAGGTGTAGATAAGGCTTTGCACATATTTGTTCCACAAGTATTTGCGAACAGATGGTAAACTGTTGGCATTGGTAGAAATCTGGACAGACATTAATGACAAGGATAATAAAGTGGTTTTCTAAAGAAAATCTTAGCACATAGCACCAAAAAGTCCAATGTTCCTTAGCATGACTAGACAATATGGCAGAGAAAGTCTACTTTTCTCTAGAAGAAGGCAGCATAGCCTATTTTTACTTTAAAGGCATCTTATTTTTCCAAAACCAAGCAACATATATTTCTTCTTTCCTCACCATATAAAAGAAGAGACACTTCATTCTATGAGCCAGAGTGCATCTGCCTCAGTGGCACAGGGTGTACCTCACCAAGCCGATCTTAAAGAATTGTGTTATGTGTCTTCTGATCCTGAAATTAATTCACTTTGCTAATGCCAAACATTCGATCTGTGTTCTCCCCATCATACTAAGGAAGTAAGTTTCTGGCAGTTACCCTCTGTATGTTAAACAGTAAGACAACAGTCTCCTTAAGTCTTGAAATTATATGAAATCACAGAGTTAATTGCCCTATTGTTCACGCTTTGCTTTTGAAATGTCTAGGCTTTGATACATTATGTCATCATTTTATGCATGAAGAGTCATATGCTGTCAGTGTATTCACCCTACACAGATCTTCCAAATGGAAAAACACTCTTGAAAAATATCAGATGATTTTGAAGAAGAAATGGGCAAGAGAAACACAGAAACAAAGGGCTGCAGCTTTCTTTCTGAAGTTAAAAATAATTTTATATCGTAAACTTATCATTAAATTATACATTTAATACTTTTACAGGCCACAGGAGTTTCAAATATCTCTTTGACAAAGAGGACTGGGATTATGAAAGAAGAGCAAATATACAAACAGAAAATACAATGGAGAGATATTGTTTTACAAGTCTTCACAGAACAGCATTTCAATTTCTGTTCTTAAGGCTCTTATTTTCTCTTAAGAAGAAGACTGAAATGAGAACAACTTAGCAAAAAGAAACAGAAATTATTCATAACAATGCTAGTTGACAGTAGCAGCAAACAACTCAAGCAGTGAAAAGAACAAAGCAAGGAACATGTCATGGCATTTACTGGAGAGTATTATTGCTTTGCTGTAACAGAGGACATGTTTAGGTAAAGAGACTGCAAGAGTGTTTAGTTTGATTCTGACAGCCATTTGTGAACAATTTTCCTTGATACTGTTTCTATTAACTTCTTCAACTGGGAATACAAAACACTACTTTCTGCTAATATTACTTTTCATCTGTCCACTTAATATTACTTAGTCTTCACAAGAGAAGCCATTGCTTGTGTGGTCAGCCTTAAGTACAATTTAAAAAAGAAAAGCACTACAGAATTCCAAATACTAATAACCGTAAGAAGCTGTGTCGATTCTGCAGAGAGATATATGTAATAAGCCCAAGTTTGCATCAACATTGATTACTAACAATAGTAGCACAATCTTCTCAAGATACTTAAGCTCTAGTAACTTTCGAGTTGGTAGGTACAATAAAATAAGCATCATACACAAGTTATTGCACACTTGCATAAGGCTTCTAGGAAATATTATGATTTAAAGAACCCACTATGAGTAAAAACCTTTGAGCATAAGGTTATATTTAGCTGAATACGTGCAGGGAACTGATGTGCATCTGTTTTCAACTTGAACTAGTTCCACTTTACAGAAGTTAATTAACTTTTCACCAGACTCTGTAAGTCCAATTTCTATCACCATTGAGCATCAATTCAGCTACACCAGTCATAAGCTGTCAATGCGTTCACCCCACTCACTACGTACTATGAAACACAATAGCTGATTGTTTTTCCTGCTCGTTCTGACAGGATTTTCCTTGTCATTTTCCAATTGTGGCTTCACATTGGAAAGATTAGAGTTTAACTGTAATATTTTTGATAGTCCTGTTCTTGACAAAACAGTCCTACAAATCTGACCCCAGAGAGATTCATAGCAAACACAGCAAACACTAACCCTGTGTGGCCAAACAAGGCATTTTGCATCACCAAGGAAAGTTTAATTTTCATAATTAAACAACTTGAGTGTTGTCTCAAGCCTCAGCCCTCAGACGTCAGCCTTCCATCACTGATTCACATTCTCTAACTGTAGTTAACCTTAAACTTGCTTTTCCCATGCCCCTATTTAGAAATACACAACCTTTCAGGTGGCTGCTGAATGTCACACTTGTTCTAATCATTCCTGTGGTCAGTCCATTAGTGGCAAATGAAATGCTGTTGGGTTCTTTGAATGTGCTCCTGCCTAGCTCATGAAGGGCAGTTCATGCCTGCTACTTGTACTCCTCCATGTAAAATTACTATTATGGGGCTATTATGACTATCGCATGGGCTTTTTCAAAGATGGTATGATGTTGTGATAAAAGGTAAAAAAATTAAATCATATTATTTGCATCCTTACAGTGTGGCTCAATCTATAACAGTATTCAACAAATTCGTATTTGGTCAAGTATACACATGAGGATAAAAACTAGTCTTTTAAACCACAAGCTTCAGTTCCTACAAAATCCCATCTAGTCTTCATTGATAGCCAATTCAGTTTCTATTGCTTCAACACGAACTGTGACTCTTCCCAAATTATTTATTGTTTTTTAAAAGCTTTGACTTCCTCTCAGCATCTCTCACGGCAGCAAATAATTATGGGTATGGTTCTGAGAGGTTTTGCCAAGTTTTTCTTCCTCAGAAAGTCCCATTGAGAAAGTACATTCTGAGAAATGAGAAAACTCTTGGAATACAATCTCTTCCTTCCCCCCCGCCTTTTTTCTTTTTAAAAAACAAACAAACAAAACCAAACCAAACCAAAAATAACCCAAAACCATTAAAATGGTAAAACCTCATCATTCAGCAAAATAAGAGCTGAATGAAGTACTCCTTTCATTAAGCTATTAATTAAGCAAAAGCACCTTTAACCGAACCTTTAACTGAACTGCACTTGCAGACTTTCATACACAGGATTTGGTTTTGCCTTGAAAAAGCTGAGCTATCAAAGCATTTTTTTTTTATGCCAGATGGTGGTATTAAATCAATATCTTCAATAGAGAAACCCCCACGAGAATGCAAGCCACAGCATTTATTATCATTGCACTTCACTAGGCAGCGTGATAGATGCTGAGAATAAATAGGGGTGCCAGTTTTCACTGCCATATGTTAGCATCTGATAGGGAAATCGTGGTGCATTCCTCTCTGCTAATTCTGAAATGCATTGTACGCTTCCCAGAAAAAAAAAATACTGAAATTTTACGTTGGTTTTGAGTCTGTGTATTGCGTTTTCTGTGAGGGGTTTTTGGTTGTGTCTTTGGTAACAGGGGAAGGGCTACAGAGATGGCCCTTTAAGAAGCAGCCTGAAAAGCTCCCCCTTTGCCTTTGTCAGACCCACCTCTGACCAGGGCCAAGCCAATCAGCGCTTCTGTGAATTCATGTATTTAGGGAGGGTGGCACTGGCCCTGACCAATGCGGCCCCACGTGCGGGTGGTGTGGCCCCAGCCTTGCCCGGCTGGGCTTGGCCAGCCCCGACCACAACTTAAGCTTAAGCCCCACTGCAGCTCCACCCCGAAAAAAAGAGAGAGAGAGCCAGGATCTCCATAACCATCAGAAGTGACCTGCAGTGGAGAAAGAAGTGGGGCTTGAGAAGAACAACTTTGAAGAACAGCAAGGTCGGTT
>NW_010194664.1:0-16006 GCF_000695765.1 Mesitornis unicolor
TTCCCCCTGTGCGATAAACCTTTGCCATCCAGACTGGTGCCTTATAAAACCATCTAAATATTGTAGATCTAGTCCCCATTCATAGTAATTTGTTTCTTTCATGTGCATACTTCAATCCGATTCTCACCAGCACAATTGTTTAGTGTCTTCAGGATGATAAGAAACTCAAACACTGATTACTCATGAATTAACATTAGTGTGTCCAGAAGTTTCTGTTACATAAAAACATAATCAGGGATGTGGGGGTGGTTATGCTTCTGACAGATGTTCCACTCATAATTTATGTAATTTAATTCTCAATTTATTTATTAGTTCTGTTAAGCAAGATAATATTGTACCTTATATATGTAGATAGTCATATGCAAGCACACACACATACATCAATGCAAAATGTGCCAGAAAAAATGCTGAAAAGTACATTAAAAACAAGGAATAAGGAATGCAAAATGTTTTATGAAATCAAGGAATGTAAGACCCAGCATTTGTCCTGTTTTTCTGCATTTTTAGTTAATGGAGCAGATACATGATTTGTTAGAAAACACTGGGTGCAACATATTGTTGTAAAAGCATTTTAAGAAGGCTGTCCAGAGAGGTTGTGGAGTCTCCTTCTCTGGAGACATTCAAAACCCGCCTGAACGTGTTCCTGTGTGATCTTCTCTAAGTGATCCTGCTCTGACAGGGGTTTGGACTAGATGATCTTCAAAGGTCCCATCCAACCCTTAGCATTCTGTGATTCTGTGATTCTGTGATAAGAGTAGCTAGATTTGAACATTGTTGTAAAAGATGAGACATTTAAACCTTACATAGATGTTTGGGTTTAGCTACAGACCTGGGATGGAGGATATATCCAGGCTTGAATACTAGTGAAAATAATTGTCCATACTGATTAAATAGAAAGGCATAATTTGATTTTTCACAGTAAAGAGTTCATTTGATTGTAATTTTAGGATCAGTTATAAGGGGGATTTTAGGTAAGTTTGGTTTAACAGACATTGGTCTACACTGAAAACTCTAAAAATGATCCAAAATCAGTTTTATAAACTTCCATGGATAATATTTTGTAGAGCTTACATGGTTTACAAATTGTAGGTACGTATTTTAATAGGTAACTAATTCTATTTTTAAGTACCATAAAGATAAAAGAAAACTACTTCAAGGTCTGAGCAAGATAAATAAATGTTTTTTAAACAGTATACTAAAGTAATCCTAGTAGTATTTATCTGTAAGCAACTAACAAAACATTAAAAAAGCAGGAAAATAAAAGAGAACTAGAAACTAGAACTTCACAGAAGATTCTTTATTTGGAAAATGGCAACTTTAAAAAATACAACAATTTTTTAGTTAGTTGCAACAGTGGTTTGTATGTTGTTGGAAAGATCAGGCTCTGGGATTTCTGGTCAAAAAGAAAGATAAATCCCCCAGCAAGATGGGTACAAGAATCCAGATGAGCTCTACTGAACTGATTCAAAATAAAAACTTAAGTTTCATGTTCTCCAAATTCCAGTTGACTATCTGACCATTGAGCTAAAATACCTTGAAGAAATTTTGAATTACATTTTGGACTGCTACATATTGTAATCTTTTGCAGTCAGTAATGAACATATATCTTCAGTAGTCCCTGAGTAAAACATTTTTGAATCCAAAGGTTGAAATGCACTTCAGTTACCATCTGACTATGGTGATTATCAACATCAGTTTGGTAAGCTTTCAGATTTTCTATTTCATAAAAGTAATGTGTGAATGCGATATTGCACCTTTTTCCTGTTGTCCAGATTATAGTTAGTAGTACACACAGCTGGAAAGGTAACCCAAGAAAGACAGATGCTGTAAAATTAATATTTACAGCACTTAGTATCAGTGTATCTGCATAGACCTTAGAGAGCAGTTCAAATCAAATTTTAACATTATTTCTTACTATGAAAGCCAAAGGAATACTGGAAATAAAATTAGTGTTTGTTTTTGTTTGTTTGTTTGTTTTTAAAAAAATCATCTTAATAAGCATCAGTTTTAATTTTGACATTAAAAGTAGTATCTTTTACTATTACACCATTGTGTAGATGGAGCCTAAAAATTGCCTTTTTACAAACGTTCCTAATGTAATACATGGATAACTTTTAAACAAAGGTCCCATTGCAAGTGTTTGTTATGAAATGCATGTTACTGAAATTATTTAATTGAGAAAATATTTTGTATTGTGTGTTTCCATAATACCTTTTTAGGAAAAGTAGAAGAGTGAAGTAAAAGTACTGCTTAATTCTGTCATTTATAAAAGTTACTGTGTGCATCTCTGCTCTCCATTTCTCTGAGTGCCTAGCAATGCAGAGAGTTTATTTTCACAGCACCAAATGAAGAGAGAACATGTTCTTTGTATATGTGGGTGGAAATCAAAAGCCTGGTATTATTTGCCTTCTCAAAACATCAAGCTTAGGCTGACACATGTTCCAAACATCTGTAATTATGTATGTAATCTCTACCACTTCTTCTCCCTTCCCCTTTTTTTTCCCCCACTTTCTTCAGATCCCGTTTTCACTTGTAGAATAGACCCAGGGAATCTTCACCCTCACTAAAAATCCTGCATCAAATTGTCAGAGTGATACTGAGTTACAGAATCCCCTCTATATGTCTGTGACTCTTTTTAACATATGGTAGCAAACAGAATTCGGAGAGGATGGTCTTGTGGCAAAAGTGATTAAGAAAATCCAATCTCTGATTATTTGTTTTATCCTGTAGCAAGCAAACCACAGTGCATTTCAGTTTTTCACTTGGAAGACACAGAAAATTTATCTTTTCTCTTCTGCTTTATTTTTGTCTACTCTCTCATTGTAAATTCTGTCTTTTTGTGTGTACTTTCACAGTGCCTAGAATCAAAGCTTGCATTGGCTGTCATTTCTTGCAGAGGTGACTTATAGCTTTTCAGAAGTGTCTCCTGAAGGTGTGCAGGTTGAGTCATTAAGGCGTTGTGACTTCTCACATGAGGAAGAAAAAGAGACGGAACAAAGGCAGAGGACTGAGAAGTGGGGTACTCTGAATTAGGCTTCCTGTTGCCCCTGAAAACGGTACCAAGGTTTGCTATTATTGGGAATTAGCCTTCTCAACAATAGCTACAGCACCCAGTGCATTAAGTCCTTTAATAACAACTACAAGCCAAGAATTTGGCACTGAGAACAGGCTGCTTGTGAAAAGCAGAAAGTTTTTCTATTTATTAGACATGAAAGTAATGACTGACAATGATAGTATTAGAAGAAAAACAATCTATGTATGACACTTCTTTGGCATTACAGTAATTTTTTTTCCAATAGTTCTTGATCGTAATGCTTTCCTTTTGGGAATTAAAGTAAAATTGTGCAGTAGGAGAGTAGAATAGTTGATATAGAGGACTGGATAAATGAGTGTGCTTGTGCATGAACAAAAATGTAAGACACAATGCTCTACATACAGTCTCAAGTTTCATTTGGCATAAAAGACACTTCAAAAGCTTGTTGAAGTAGTCAGAATAACTTTATTTAGTTGGTTTTTAGTCAAGCTGAGTGTAATTTAGAGAACCAAACATTACTCTGCCTTACTAGAAGTAACATGATTTAAATACAGGAAGGAATTTCAGCAGAGTGAAAAATCTCACTGCCATGCTAGGGAGAAAGAAAGAGCAGAGATTTGGTGTGCAATGTCCCAGCACTGTGCTGCCTAAAAACCAATATAGAATATTTTGTAGTATGTACATATAAAGGAATCTTTTCAGGTGTTTACGCAGATACAAATACACTTTCTTTCCTCAAGCAGCAGGAGAAGAATATCAAGTTCTTCCTGGCACCTTTTTTCCGCCACTTTCTGTGTTGACACGAATACAGAGAGAATTAGCAAATTGTTCTACAGACTTTTTTTGATGAGAAATGTTTTAGGACTGCCAAGTCCATAGTCATTTGCGCCTTGAAGGCTAGATGTGAAAGATTGTCAAGGAAACAAAGAATAATGTGTTACAATAGAAAATGTTGCCTTTAGAAAATTAGGGAGATAGAAGCCAAAGATCTACCAGAGTAGTTGCTGTGGCTTTCACAATAGAACAAAACGCTGCATGAATATCCTAGGTTTCTATGTGGAAAGTTGATTTGCTTTAATGAGTTTTCAAGGAACATTAATAGTATAGGTGGCAAAACCAATTTTGACATCATACAGAAAGGAGTAGTGTTTTCTGAAATGTGTTACAAATAACTGCCTGGGTCATTTCTACACACATTAAAGATTTTTTAAAGCAATAATGTCATGTGAAGAACCTTTTTTTTTTGCTGTACAAACTAGAGTGTGATGTGATTATATAGAAATTCAGTGAAGACCACATGAATTAATTCAATGGGAAAGGAACATATCTTTTATGTACTTATTGATGGATATTTTCCAGAGATTATATCATATGTCAGGATTCAAGTGTTTAACAAAACAAACAATTTAACATTTACATAAAAGGAAATTAGAAATATTTCCCTCTTTCCTTTACCTGAAAAGTTCCTGCCTAGTAGCATGAGCTTATTTGGTAAAGCAGTTCGGGAATAGGGTGGTTTGGGTTTTGGTTTTGGTTTTTTTTAAAGACTGATTGTAACCCACTGTTGGTGGGCTATTAAACTAATATATATATATAAAATATATAAATTAAAATAACAGAATGGAACCCATGTCTTTCAGCTGGTGGCTAACATACTGTCAGCAGCAGGCAAAGGAAATTCAGCGGCTATAAAAGATAAGAATAAAACTTTAATTTCACCAAAGAGTTTTAAAAATGAAAATACTACCACTTTTCTGCTTCTATTAATTTTATTTCTTAGTGTAGATTGTATACTAACCCCCTAAAAGATTACCATTGGAAGGAAAGAATTAAAATGGTGTTTGGCCAAGATGGATGCCTTCTGATGGAAACATACTACTCTTTTTCAATCCATCTTTAAAAAATAACTAAATAGGGCCTTTTTGGTACATACCAGATTTAGTCTGCAAATGTAAAGAACACAGGTTAAACACAGAATAAAAATGGATAGGAAGACAATAGATACAAATTAGGAGGAAAATTATTATTGAGGTGCAGGGAAAAATCTACAATGGATTTCTAGTCCTTAATTCAGTGATGTTGTCACCTTTTCTAACATGTAATAAATCTGCTTTAGAAGGAATTGATATACATAATCAGAAATTAGGTCCCCATAACTGGACAGGGTTTCTGTACAGGCTCTGCAATCCAAAGGAGAACATCAGCAGTTTTCAGAAATCAACATTTTCATATCGACACTACAGGCTAGGTGTGCTGAATCAGCAGCAGGAGCCTACATTTTGTTGTCATCCCAAAGATTTAGGGAGATAATATAGCAATTGCTGGATACTACATATAACCATATATCCATGCATTCAGCCAACCCTTTTAGAGCTGCTGAAACATCAGGGCTTATAGCTTTCGTTGCAATAAAGTGGTGATACAATGTCTGTAACTTCAGGGCTGTAATTTGTCAACTGTCTAACTGTATGAACTGATACTCTAAAAGCCCTAAGATCTGGAAAGCTCACAGACCAGTATCTCATCTGTATGATTTTGGCCATACGGGATTTCAGTTAGCAGTCAATGGGAAAAGCTCTGGCCTTTTATTCTTCCACTGTGTTCCACAGCAAGTCCTGATTTAGTGCCAGAGACAAGGGACATAGAAAGCAGATTCTGGAGTACCACAAAACTTGGTGTCATTTTATTCATTTTCTCCCAGTCACTGCAGCAGAGGTGGGATTAGACTTGGTACTGTGAGGCACAGTACTAAGGCACTGTTAGGCACATAACTGCTTGTCACCATCTGATTATTGCCTCCTCTTTTCACTTCTCTCTCATCACATTGTGGAATATTTAGGAAAATAATATAACAAAGAAACCATCAGAAAGTGAGACTAGAAGATACAATCCATCTCAGAACTGTTATGTGGAATAGTGGTTGTCCAAGGAGCCTCCACAGAAACAAAAATGTACTGGCATCCAGCTGAAGTATCATGCTGAATTAGGTCTCATCTATATTTGGGATGGTTCATGTTGACATAGCTTTACTCCCTTGTTTTATACTGAGTAACCATAGCTTTTCATCTTTTCTTTCACTTGAATAGTGGAGTTGTGAGCCTTATGAAGTTGATCTGCTTGTGTAAAGACACTGACTTTGCTCACACTCTGACAGCCAAAAAGCTGCTTTACTTTTCTTTTTAAAATCATTAATCTAGTTTAAAAATTAATTAGTGTTGACGTCTCTTCTTAATAATACGGATAAAAACTCGGAATAAACAGCTGTTTGGACAGTCTTAGATTAAAGCCTTTTCCTAGGCAAACGCAGTAGATGGACAGGCACATGCAAGGGCACGTTGCTGCCATTGCTGATGCCCATCTGTTAGGCTGGCATGGCGCTCACTCAGAGGCTGAGTCTAAAGCAAGATCTTCCTGATGTAATCTCTGCCTTCTCTATGACAGTACTGCCACCTGGGTGCCAAATGACTTTTCACAATAGCCTCAATTTTTAGATAAAAAGCAAAATAATATACTTAAAAGGAGGGGAAAAATAATGTAATCTATTGAAAAACTTGTTTTACTTTCAAGCGAATTTGGTGCCATGGCTATAAATATATATACACATTTATGAGTAAAATCATATTGTTTCCTATTCTGACAGATGACTCATTTTCATATGAACTGAGAGTTTGGCATTAACCAGTCAAGTAATCTATAGATTTCATATAAGTACAGGGGAAGAGATAGTTCAGAATATTTAGCAGTTACACCTGGGACAAGATAATTTACAGAAATAAGATTACATTTAAGTACCTGAAGAGACCGATTCTTTCTTTCTCAGGAAATTCTTTGAAAAATGCAAGTAACCAAACAAGAGGTACTGGATTTGAAACACTGGCGAAATGTCTGTCCCTTACCTAAGGTTTCTGATGGAGCCAATGTCACCAAAAGCCTAGCAGTAATCTTTTATAGGCAGTGAATGGAATTCAGAGTAATCTCTACTGCAACTCATAATCCTTCTCCAGGCTGTTAACATGTACGCTATTGTACACAGAATTACAGCTGCAGTGTTTCATGTCCTGCCAAAATTCAGTTTATATTTTACACAGAGTATTCTATTTAATTCTGTTTTCTTCAGTAGAACTATTTATTCTTTTACTCTATTGTGGTCTAGTAAATGAAGTACTAAGTTTTGGGCAATGTCCAAAAGTATTATATAAAAATGTGTGTCAGTTCAATTTTTTTTAACTGATATGACCCTAAATATGAAAGTGATTGTGTGTTTGGAACACTGGGCTATTGCCAATCTGCCCTGGAAACCTCACTGGAGAGATTAATAAGAAATAACTACAGAATATTCTAACTTTTCCTATTTACTAGAACCTGAGTATTTTGTCTTTAAATGTGTATAGGTTTATTACTATTAAAGTAATTATGTTTAGTCATCAAGAATAATACAATACAACAATAACAGAGGTAAAAATGCATTTTAAGTTTTGAAATAGAAATATTACAAAAAAGTTCACCAGGGGGCAATGTTGCATAAACTCTTCCAAATTCTTTTTAATCTGTAAGAAAATACTGAGTTTTAGAAAGATGTGTTAGCTTTAGCCTTTAATTATGTAAGACACTGCAATAATAGTTCTCTCTGAAAAGGGAACTTCATGAGCATCAGAAATATAGACCATCTCCTTGACTTCTGATAAGAATTCGTCATTGAGGCAGACCTGGCTGAGTAGACACTGTTTCTCTGGACTGAGTGGGAGATGTGTATCATGCCCTACAGTCTACTCAGGTTACACAATATAATTTTAACACTCCCAATCAACTTCCTAACTGGACTGATGGAGCAATTGCTATGAAATGGAAGCCCTTAACGTGGGGATACTTCTACTGCATGAAGAGCTTTCCAAGAGCCCAACTGAAAAATTCCATCATCGGTTTAGCTCTCTGCATTGCAATAGAGCTACCTCACAAAAGAAAAGCAATACTGGAATACACTATATTGGCTTTTTGCCAAAATCTAGTAGCAACAATATTTTTGAATCTGCAGAGGGAAAAAAACAACCACCAAAAAATACAACAAAAAACCCACCAAAAAAACCACACACAAAAAAAACCCCCAAAACACACAAAAAAAATCCCAAACAGACAAACAAACAAATACACACACAAAAAAAAACCAAACCAAAAGTTTTGTTACTGTTTCAATACGGAAAGATGATACAAGTAAGTTCAAGTAGAAAGAACATGCCCCAGAACTGGTAAAAAACCCTACTATTCATCTCTGCTCTGTGACCTACAATTGTCTTTTATTGCAGTTCTGCAGTGGTATTTATGGTGTTACAAAGAATAATCCTTAATTTTAGGCTATATTAAGCCCATTTTAAGGGGGGTAATGATTATATTTAGTCCGTTGAATTTCTAGGCAGAAGTTAAATCCTTTATTTGTTATTCAAAAATTGTGGAGCACTTGGCACACAGAAGGTAATATCCATGCGCTTGTGGCCATCATCTAAAACCATTCTCACATACTTCTGAAAATAGTAGTGCAGAAAGATGCTGTAATTTAACATGGTCCTGGGAAATATAGCTGGAATTATATATGGAATTAAACTGGCTTCTGAATTAACTGATTCTATTTCAACACCAAATCATATGGAAAGATAGAATATTGTGGATGTGTGCTAATTTCCATATTAATGTGAATCTTACCCGTTAACTGTATTGCTGTAGCTGACTTCAAATAATATAAGCAATATAATCTATGATCAAAGCAGATGGAGACAGTTTGGATCTAGGTGTAGCATGATGACCCAACACCTGTTTATATATAATTTTATCAGGCATATAAAAATACTCAGACTGCTTTCATTTTCAGGGGACTGAATTTCTGTGAATTTGCAGCAGAAATAATTTATGTGTTTTGAACAGCAATTTGCTGACTGCAAGGATAAATGCTCATCTCTAGACTGTGGTAAACCTACTTATAGGCTGAGTCATCCAAAATGAAATAATGGATTAGTTAAATCAGCAAAAAGGATATTTAACTTAGAAAATACAAGATTTATTACCTACTCTTATGGACTTCCAACTTCTGGAATTATACAGTACCATTTGAGTCACTTCCCCAGCTATGTATGTTGCTCAAGCCAGGGTGACAGAAATGAGGCTGAATAGGATAGTACCATAGTTACTTTTGTCAAATAAAAAGCAAACTCTGGAAGAAGTCCAAACTCAAAGAATATTAGCCTTGCAAATAGATGTGGGAAAACCGACTTTTTGCACTTTCCAGACATGCCTAGATAGACAGTTTATGAAATATTGCTTTGTTTGATGCATGCAACTTTAGATGTCCTGAAATAGTGTGACGGGAAATCATTATTTACCAATCTGTTGGCCACTATTTCATATGAACGTGTTAAATTACTATTTCCCAGTGAGGTGCACTGGATATAAATACTTAAGAAGTTAATAATTACCATTCAAAATACCCTAAAAAATTACTCTGTTTTTGACAAATAAATCATGATGTCCACACTAATAGTTCTGCAGCCATGATGATCACTTCAACTTGTTTAAAATGTTGTTCCATCACATCTCTTTACCAGGAGTGGCAGAAGGAACCTGTCGTTTATACAGAAAAACCCGAGCATCTTCAGGTTTGTAATTTGTTGGCAAAAGCACACTAACTCCTGAATGATCTTTGAAACCCCTAGCACAGATAATTTTAAATAACTATGTGCTGCCACTACATTTCTATCATCTACTACTAACTTTTTATGTGGCTTTCATAGTAGAACAGTTTATTGCATGGTTTCCATGCTTCTACAACATACTATTTTTACAATAATGTGGAAGTTTCAGCTTTTTTGGTTTGCAGTACAAATCTAAGACAATAGGTCATTGTAATTTTCTTTCTACAACTTTATTTTTCATATCCCTGTAAACACATACATACACATCCCTCATTATTACCTGTCTTAATTAACTTACATAAAATAACTTACATAAATCTGGATTGGAGTCTGGCTATTTTACAGACTATCTCTATTTTTCCAGCAGCTGGAATTAATGATGATGTTAAGTCTACTGAAGAATGAGACTTTTGGAAAGTAGGGACAGGGCATACTCAGTGCATGTAATTTATATTCAATCTAAATATAATATGTGGATGTACCCTTTAATTGTTTATACACACATAAAGTTATCTGTTTGGAAAAAAACATTTTCCTTTGTCAAATAATTATCTCAGAAAATTCATAGAAAATGAAAATAAATAAACTCCATTTTCGGTGACAGGAGTTCAATGACTTTTATACAACAGGAAGTTAACTTGGAGACCTATTTTTGGCCATACTGAAAACCAAAGCCAAAAGAATTGTCCAGAAGTCACAAAATTTTCAAGGAAGTCCGTCCATATCTTAATAGAAATCAAGGTAAAATAAGAAATAAATCTCAGTCAAATAAATTGTTGAAATGCCCTTTTTGCTTTTCCCAGGATGACCATTCAAGTAATCGTATCTTAAAGAGGTTATATAAAAATTCAAATAACAAAATGTAGAAAGTTTGAATCCAGAAATATCAGAATATTCTACAGTATCTACTGTCTTATTTTATCTTAAATTCAACTTTTTTACAATATAGGTAAGTAAAATGGAAATGAATAAATAAAAACTAAATATATAACAATTATAAGCTTAGTTAAAAGAAGGAAACTGTAAGTGAAAATATAATAGGAAATAACGTTAAACATAGAGAAGATAGAATTCCTTTTCTTTTATACATTTTTTGAGCCTGCAGGTGGTGTAACTACCTTAAGAATATTTCAGAATTCCAAAGCAATGGTTATTTTCCTCTTTTCTATTAATATTTTATAAAACAGTGTTGTATGTTTAGTAAGATTATGGTTTTTAATCTGACAGAAATCCAGTTTTTCTTCCAAGTGAGTGATGAGTTTACTTCGGATTGTTCAAAGAGCCCCATGACAGTTTAGGTTCTTCGATTGTATCATCTAAAAATAATTGAAATAAATTGTATTAATTTATTTATAGGTTATTTATTGGAGAAAAAAAAAGGTTGCTAGAATATGACAATGGAGACTTTCAGAATATAAGAAAAAAATCATACACACCACCTCTTCTTTTTAGATATTACAGAAGGATACATATACTTGAGCTAACATATTAGGCTATAGCAAGTTGTTTTTTTTTCAGTACAAAAAATATAGGAGCCAAATTCTCTTTTTTTGTCAAATATATTATCAGGAAAACAATATTTTAAAAGGTAATATGTTTGTGGTTTGAAAGTTCTTATACATGATGATTTTCTTGCATGTTATCTACAGCCAACTAGGACTCTTACATCACAGCTGATAGGGATCTGAACTAAACTTGGTTAGATCCTTTCAGCGCTGTTTAGGCTTTCTAGTGAAATTATCACCTGTAGTCACAACAATAGATTGAATTACAGGACTGATTTTCATGAGGTTTTCTAAACACATGTAATCACATACGTTCCCCAAAATGTATTTGTGTGGGCTGCAGACAGCATGGGGGTGTGCCCTAGAGGAGGTCAGGCAGGAACAGTGTCCTTTAGGCAGTTGTTCTATCACACAATGACTCCTTCCACCCTGGGGAGAGGAATCAAGAAATGGAGAGAAGTCCTTGGGACTGAAATAGAAACAAATTTAATAAAATAATAATGATAAAAACCAATATTAATCATAGAGTGGTTTAGGATGGAAGAGACCTTAAAGATCATCCAGTTCGAACCCCCTTGCTGTGGGCAGGGACACCTCCCACCAGACCAGGCTGCTCAAAGCCCTGTCCAACCTGGCTTTGGACACTTCCAGGGAGAGGACATCCACAACTTCCCTGGGCAACCTGTGCCAGTGTCTCAACACCCTCACAGTAAAGAATTTCTTCCTAATATCTAGTCTAAATCTACCCTCTTCCAGTTTAAAACCATTCCCCCTCATTCTGTCACTACTTGCCCTTGTAAAACGTCCATCCCCAGCTTTCCTGTAGGACCCCTTCAGAAACTGGAAGGCCACAATAAGGTCCCCCCGCAGCCTTCTCTTCTCCAGGCTGAACAGCCCCAACTCTCTCAGTCAGTCCTCATAGGGGAGGTGCTCCAACCCTCTGTTCATCTTCGTGGCCCTCCTCTGGACCCGCTCCAGCAACTCAATGTCCTTCTTATGTTGCGGGCCCCAGAACTGGATGCAATACTCCAGGTGTGGTCTCACAAGGGCAGAGTAGAGGAGCAGAATCAGCTCCCTCACCCTACTGGCCACACTTCTTTTGATACAGCCCAGGATGCAGTTGGCCTTCTGGACTACAAGCACACATTGTTGACTCATGTTGAGTTTTTCATCAACTGATGTTTAATAACAGTGTTAATATAAAGTACACAGTGTTATACTTAGCTGGTACAGTGGTTTCAAGCTGTGATGGTCACAACAAGTGAGGCAGTAAGCCTTAGAAGTAGAATGATGAGTAAGACCCTCCTGGGACAACAGCCATCAAGGAAAGAGCTGTCCCCAGCAAAACATCCAATTTGTAGTGAACATGACATTTATGGTATGGAATAATTTTCATTTGCCCACCTAGGGTCAATTTAGAGTCAACTGTCCAGGATTCTGCTCCCTCCAGCTTCTGCATCTTTTTAACTCAAAGCCATTAAAGACCTTGATCGTCACATACCAGTGCTGCCAGAAAACTAAAACCAAGTGTCTTATCTACTTTTTCCCATTAAATTGAGTATTGTAATCTTTTCAGAAATGCAGCTTTCCTGAATAGAAAATTGGTTCTGTGATTCTATCCCAGCTAAGCCAGGACAGGCAATAAGGGCTAGTAGTTCCCTCAGGATCCTGAGCTTTTTTTCAAGTCATGACTGTACTTTTGCTTGATGGGCACCCCAGTAATAATTCATGCTTACCACTTCCTTCTTGGTGAAAGAAATGTTCCTTGATCTATCAATGTCAATGATAGTCTTGTAATATTAATCATACATTTTGTAATAATTTTCAGTAAGTGACTTTATGAGTACTAAACTTTGAACTTTCACCTTTAGGTTGATACAAAGTGAAACTAAGTAGAAGCTGCATCACTGTCTTTAATTTGAAACCAGATATTATTATATTAGCAGTGCCCAAATTTTGGGCTGCTTCATGTTGAGACTGTAGAATAAAGCATTACATTTTCTTTTTTTACTAAGAGTAGTAAAGGCAATGACTGCAATAAAGAGTTATTCCTAAAAGTCTTATTATTTTATCACACCTAATTAGGAAATGGCTGTCTTCTCACAAAGCACAATAAAGTGGTTTTTTTCACTTTAAAGTCTTTAGTGTAAGAAATAATAAAAGGTTTGTAAGAAAGCTTGTACTGAGATACTTTCCTAGAAGCTGTATTTTCCATATTAAAACAAAATCAGACTGAATTCTTAAGTACCAGTATGAGCAAAGCTATCAAAGTGTATGTATATGGCAAAATGCAGTGCTGTGAGGAGATAGGGAGCGACTCTGTGAAGTAGTTTGTGCAGAATAATCATCTCTTACTGCCCACTGAATCTGCCCAATATGTAAGCAAGGTGTTTGTTAGAATATAACAAGACTTTTCCCCATGAATTACTTTTTCAAATTTCACGGTATACATGAACCATTTGTCTGGAGCTTTGTAGTACTAAATACAAGGATTACTATGACTTCTATTGAAAAGCCAAAAAATCACTGCTGGTTGTATAATGAATCAGTCAGTGTCATAAATGTCACTTTACGTCTGAGATTAGATTGCTACAATACCCTTGATGCTGTTATGTTATGATTAGCACCCATTTGTGAAATAAAAATAATCTGCTTCAAAGAAGTCCTTTTCTGAATTTTACTGAAGTACACCACCTTTCACAAATATTCTCCATATGGTACTAAAATCCACTTGGTTGTTATGAAAGCATTAGTTCTCCTTGTCGACCATAAGTGAAAAATAAACTTAGCATCTTAAGAGTTTGTTTATACTGCTTAAAGGGAAAAATAGTATATTTAGTTTAACAGAAGCATAAATTTGCTATGAAAAGTAATTTACTGGAGTACTTATATGAGTATGACTTACATTTCCACATTCCCTAGTGCAAGGAAAACCTAACATAAAAAATGGAGTCAGGATAATTACTGAAGGTTTTGCTATTTATGTAAAGGAAGGCAGGGTTTCAACTCTGGATATAAGATGGTCAGATTCATCACTACATTTTAACTTTGTTAGATTTTTTTTTTCTGAAAAAAATGCCTTTGGAGGGACTACTTTGGTGTTCTAGAACACAGAGAAAGACTGATAACTAGAAAGGCATACATATCCATCATTAGTATGCTGAAACTCTTTGGAATTGTTGCTGCTTGTTCTTATTTTATTTAGCACATTTTCTCAAGCAAGCTGTATGTTTTTCTTGAGAAATGCTTGAGGCAGAGTTTGAAGTAAACACATCAGTACTTACAAATCTACACTGAAAGCTTTTTTTCCTACTGTAACTAAAATGTTCAGAAACACTATGTGGAAAAAGGAGTTCCAATTCTTCTCTTTTTAAAACTGAATGTGAAATATATTTGGTTACAAATTAATGATTTGGAATTATTTTTCAAAAAGCAAATATTCAGTGGTAGTTTTTATCTTTTTTGTAATATTAACAGCCCACTGATTTTTTGCTTAGTGATAATACTGCTAAGGAAACATAAAATACATAGCATTAACTTTCATTCTGCTTGCTAAATGCTAGCAATTAAATAACAGCTGTAATAGCTCCATGGAGTGTAAAAGCATAATTTAGCACATTACTGTGATGTTACAAAAAATATAAATGCACTTTTTTACCTCTGTTTCCAAATAGACTATTCTGTTTGGAAAGGCAATTTAGTCTTTTATTCTGAGAAGTACATTGTTTTCTGTTTTAGCATGGCATTAATAAACTTGCGTAGTGGTATCTGCCAAGTATCAGCGCATTATAGATAAGTGGTCATACCTAAGTTGGGCACTTGTTGAAAGATATCTGACTGTGACTCAGGAGGGATTTTTTTTTTCTGGATGAATTAAACATATTTACTTTGACATTAAATTAAAGATTTTATTTTGTGTTCTATGATAAACATCAAGATTTCTTTTTCTGAAACCATTTTCTTGAAGAGCGTGAGAAGAGCGTGCATTTCAGGACCTTAGCCGATGAGGAGTCCTTTAATTTTATTTGTCACGAGGATGGAGCCAGGCTGTTCTCGGTGACAAACAATGATAAGACAAGGGGTAATGGACACAAACTGGAACACAGGAGGTTCCACTTAAATTTGAGAAGAAACTTCTTCTCAGTGAGGGTGACAGAGCACTGGAACAGGCTGCCCAGAGAGGTTGTGGAGTCTCCTTCTCTGGAGACATTCAAAACCCGCCTGGACGCCTTCCTGTGTGACCTCATCTAGGTGTTCCTGCTCCGGCAGGGGGATTGGACTAGATGATCTTTTGAGGTCCCTTCCAATCCCTAACATTCTGTGATTCTGTGATTCTGTGATTCTTTTCTTGGAATTTAAATTAATTGGATATACATTCTTTACTGAGTTTTTACAGCAAACAACTTACACTAAAGAAATTCTAATAGACGGAAAATTATTTTACCTTGCAGAAATAATGAGCTTTTCCAACCTTGATCACTTTACTGTTCTAAAAGTGTCTTTCCTTACTGCTTTAACTGTAAGGAAAAAAACTTATTTTCTCTAATGGTTAAATTAGATTTTCTTTTTTTTCCTCTCAGCTAGCTCTCATCTGATCCCAAGATTTTAATGAAAAAATGCACCTTCTGTATTATTATACAATAGTATAATAGCACAATTTTTTTTCTTAATCTCAGTTCACTAGAAATAATGTAATAACTTACAGCCTCCAAAATCCCCTGGGTTCATTTGCCAAACTCTATTACTTATTTTAGCAGAGGTTTCTCACAGTTCAAGACAGGATACATAGG
>NW_010194664.1:16032-32902 GCF_000695765.1 Mesitornis unicolor
ATAAAAAAGTCTGTTCATATTTTAAACTTGAAGCTCCAAGCATGTATTAAACGGCATATTAGAACAAAACTACTTTTTTGTTTAATTGATAGGTACCGCTGCACTATCTATTTCATCAGTTATCAAAATAATAATATAATTAATTTTTATAATCTGAATTTGTAAAAGCAGATTGTTTCTTTCTCTGAATGAAGATTATGGAAGCTTCTTCACTTTTCTAAGAAAGTTGGGTTTTGTACATTCTAGCTGTTTTGAGTCTTGTGGCAGTATATGGATATTGTTAGAAGGTAAAGTAATATAAGTGTTTAATGACACTATTAAAGTTTTCCTACTGCATTGAGATATCAAGGTACAACGTGTTTTATCTTCTAAATAATGGTAGAGTTGCCATTTTAATTGCAAAACATTAGTGGTATGTAGGGTACATAAGGGGAAATATTGCCTATAACAAAAGTAGTTCCTTTTTTTCCTCAGTCTCTTGACTTTTTTGGTTTTTTTTCTTACTTGAGTGCCTGTTCTTTCAAAATTTCTTTCTCTTGTTCAGAAAAAAAATGGAAGTATTTAATTTTGATCAGACAAATGCAATTCTATACATTTTAGTATGTTAAAGTAATATTTATTATTTCCACCATTTTTTGTTTACCTGAGCCTGAATGAGCTGTGGGAAGTCGTTCTATCTGTACCTGTTGCTAACAGTTTACTCTGGGTATTGAGCTTTGTGATAGACTGCTTGCACCAGTTATACCAAAAAATTAGACATAGTATGCTTTTCAAAAATAGAATAGTTGTAAGAGGGCATAGGATTTTACAGCTGTTCAAAACAATGCAGTTGAGTCGTAATACTTTATGAATTGGTCAAAAAGCAGCCTTTAATTTTTAAATAATTCATTTTGGCACTTCTAAAATTCAACTCTGAAATTTCTCTAATGCTTCCACTGTCAAAGCTTTATTATTACTTTTTTTTACTCTGAACCGGAAACATTTCAAAATAATATTTGGACATTCAGATCTGACAAGATCTGTTTTAACAGTTTATCAGAGCAAAACATTAGTGAATGTAGACACACAAAACTGGCATCACACTTTAAAAAGATATTGCATATATTGACAACTATGTAATTGACCTCCTAAAGATTTTGACAGAAAGTCATCTCACATATTTTAATCTCTATATTCATTGCTGTTGTTACCTGTAAGGCATGTTCGCTACTATCACGATTCTGATGTGGCCTCCAGGGCCAGAAACATTGGCGCTGCTTTTGTTTTGGGTCTTTAGCAGGTCTTTAGCAGGTTGGGTGCATCAGCCACAATGCCCTGCAAAGGATAGAAATCCTGGTATTACTAATTTTTTTTAAAAGTTGTCAAAGCTAGGGCAAGAGCCCACTGTTTGTCTCTGACCTTGGCACAAGGCAGGAGTTAAAGTGCATATTTATCATAACATGTAAAAAGTACGCAATGAGGTTTAAAAGTTGGTGGAAGAAAAGTTTTCTGCCAAAAAGGCAATGATAGATTTAGCAGTACATGACAGAGATCCCAAGACTGAGGTACCAGATGTGAGTTATATAATTCATGAGGAAAGATGTTTAATAGGACCACTGCACAGTCAGTGCAAAGTAATACTTGAACAAATCAGTCGCTGTTTACATAGGAGACTATGAAGTTATAGCATTAAGTGTGTGTACTTCCTTGTAAAACATTTGTTCCACTCTGTGGTGGTCTGAAATGAATAAATTTGATACAAATCACACTGTGCTCCTGGGAATAATACAGTACAGATCTTCAAGACAGACAGAGAGCACAGAGCTGATTTTCCTATAACTTGCATAATGCTTGTCTCAACTGAAACATGTTTTCAGTTAGCCAGAATTGTGAGATAAACTAGAACAGGAGAAAACTTCTGCCAAGCAGCCCATTCCCTGTAATCCTAGTCTTAGAAGGAGCCAAGAAATAAACAAGGTTTAAGAAGAAAACCAGTTTATTAAGTATGAAATCAATATTTTGTGAAAAAAAGAAGGAAAAATGCAGTTGATTTGACTACATTGAGTTTTCTGCCTTAGGAACTTCTGTCTTTTGTTATTCACTGTTGCTATATTGCGTTTTAGGCCTTTGTAAACCACATGAAAAGAGACAAATTATTTCACTGGCTGTCTTCTAAAGAAACTAGGTAAAAAATTCTTAGGCTGCTTCCAGGAAAGAACTTGACTCCCCATAAAAATTTAGTGAAGAACTGGGAGACTCTATAATGGAAGCCTACAGAGTATTTAAATTCCAATATTAAAACATTTTCTTCACTATGCAGGGGAAGAATACAGTTATGTATAACATGAGAAGTAAAATTCATTATCATGAAGAGAACCTTTTAATGGTTTTATTATTGTTATTTATTTGTTCACCTACACAATACAGAATTTTGAAATTAAATTGAACAATGTTTTCAGAAACTTCATCTCAAAGGTCTCTTGATAGCTGGGATGCACAACTATATTTGAGAAATTCCAGTAGGCATCTACTGCCCAATGTACAAAGGGACAAACTGAGATTGAGAGGCTTGAGGTTTTCTAACTCCATATTCCTCCACTGTAAGGTTTAGAGTGTATATGTGAGCCATTTCTTTGGAGTTAGGAAAAGAGTGGTTTAGCTTTCAGTGATGCAGGAATTCACTGAAACTTAACTTCAGAAAAAGAAAGAACAATGTACTGAATGCTGTTGCTCATCAGGAAATCCTCTTCCTAATAGCTCCTCTTACATTTAGTGACCCGTGACTCTTGTTCCTGCCTTCAGGTCCTCCAGATTCTCTAGTACTTCCTCATGATGCCTCTAATTCTGTATCGTTACCCCCATGAAATTCTAGTAGCTCTACCTCCTTCCTACCTTCTATTCAGTTAGAAAAGCAACAAACACACTCAACAGTACAGAGCTGCATGTACTCTGATTACCAGAAGCTATGTATTCAA
Source organism: Mesitornis unicolor (assembly GCF_000695765.1). Taxonomy (NCBI): domain Eukaryota; kingdom Metazoa; phylum Chordata; class Aves; order Mesitornithiformes; family Mesitornithidae; genus Mesitornis; species Mesitornis unicolor. Next base: position 18,987 of record NW_010194664.1, read on the forward strand.
ACAAAATATCTCCAGCTAGGCTTCCTCAATTTTCCTTTTTTCCCAGCAAGTCAATGATGGGGTCTGTATTCTTGACCAGTTGTTCCACTTTACAAAATATGTAGCAAAATGAGACCACTTCCACTCTGCTAAAGCTTTGAAGTAGCTGTTCTTATCCCTCGGTTTCCCATTACAATCTTTTTCCCCTTTGCTATTACGAGTTTAATATCCCAGATTGTTTTTTCCTTCAGTTGTTTTATTCAATCTTTCTATCCCAGCTCTTCCTCTAGTTTCTTTCAACAGTCAATACTGTCTATCCTCACTGCTTTAGTCACGTATGTGTTTGAGCTCATTCTTCCATTTGTGTTCCCAGTTCTTCTTTCCTCATTATGATCAATTTGCCTAGCTAGCCTCAAATTCTTGACCTGCTGACTGATTCCTTGTCAAATATATTTCCCTTTACTCTTTTCTTCACATCTTTAAGCAACCATTTTTCATACAACTTAGATCTTTTCTACCAGTCTGTGAACAACTTAAAAGAAGATCTTTAAATGGGATAGGGTTTTGGATACCTTAAGAAATGTACAGAGCTTTTGTTCCTGCCTGTAGTATATGTCAGAGTAATCACAAAAACTCTAAAAGTTAAAGTAACCTCTTAAAATTTTCAGTAAAGAAAGAAATATAGCAACTCATACTGATAGCTCACACACCATGGATCAGGGCAAAGCCTTCAGTAGAGAACCTAGACGTCCTCCCGCACCAACCTAAGTCACATAGTCTGCGCTTTTCCTGGCCTTTCCTGTTAAATAGTAGTGGTCCCATGCCACTGGAGACATTTACAATATAGCAAGATTGCTGCAGTAAAATTAATTTTATTATTGCCAGCAGTGAAAGATGTTTTAGAGGTCAAAGAATGCCATTAATATTGAACTTATGCAGCTGATGCTTTCAGTGCTCCCCTAGTCAAGTAATTTCTCGAGAAACGAACTGTATTTCACATAGCAAATATTTATAAAGTGATAAAGTGAAAATTTTCAGATGCTACATTGTTAGTATTTCACAGCATAGTGAAATAGATTTTATGTGGTGGAAAAATATACTTGGTGTCATATAAAACTTAAAATAAGACAATTTTACAATTCCTATGTGAACAACTGCCAGGAATAGTTTTTTACACATTGCCATCAAGAGAAAATATTTTCACATTCAACATAAGATTCATATGAATGCTAACTCTTATCATTTAACATTATCATAGGCTGCTAGACAGCCTAGAAAGGAACAACACTCTGTTGTTCCAATAAAATACACCTTCCAATAAAATAATTTAATAGAAGTCAAACATGTAAACTATTACTCTGACCCACGACTTCTTCCCCAAAGGGCCTGTGCATCCAACAGTGATGCTTCATTAACAGTGGATTTTAGTATTTATATATGATTATCAGGCAACCATAACATTCCCAGTTTTCATGACAAACAATCTCTTCATACAGGGAGTATGCACGTACAAGAAAGTGAGTGACTAAATTTGTCTCTCTGCATTCTGAGATCAACTTGAGTAAAGTGTAATTCAAAATTAGCATTAAAGAGTTTCTGAAATTTCTCTTCCTCTCATACTGAAGTGTACAAAAGCAATGAAAAAAGATGCATTCTACTGGTAAATAAAAGTAATAAAAGAAAAATTATTCTGAACTTCAGTTACCAAAGGTACTAAGGTGGTGACATATTTTGGTGCTAGGTTCTTGTTGCCTAGGCAAGTGCCCTGACCATTACCTTGTTAACTAAAATTTCCTTCTGTGATCAATTTACAACAAAAAATATGCATGACTACATTTTCATTGGAGCCAGATCAGGCATCCCCAGAAACTTCACCTTCTCACTGTGTCCCAGACAGGCTCAAGTGGGATAAAAGTGTCTAGATGCTCAGTCATTATGATATTGTAGACTACATTTTTGGACACAGATTTCAGAAGCCAAAATCCTTTTTCAGATACAGCCTCTGAACTATTGTTGTATGTGATGGAAATCAACCGCAGCTGGCAGTCAAACAGCTAAATAAATTGTGGTCCTAATCTAAAGTGACTAGACCAAACGACTAGGAAGCGTTCCTGCAGATTTCTCACGATAGAGGCCTCTGAAGGGTTCTGTTGCTTGTGTCAGAGGCTTTTAGTTGTTCATTGCTGAATGAAAGCTGCAAGTAAATATTTCTTTAGCTCTTCAGTAGGTCTTTAAAGTTAAAATTATTTTGTACTGCAGTGCATTGCATTTATCACATGGCAAGTTAAAATTCATAAACAATCTGCCTAGTTTCTTTCAAACAGTGACTAATACTATCATATTTACTAGATTTATTTGTTTGAGGAACACTATATTAATGTATACAATATTCAGGATAATATTGAAAAGCATCTTTTACAGAATCCACAGAGGAAAATTATATTCTTCAGTTACAATATGCACACATTTCTGGATTCTTCACAAATCATGTGCAACAAAACCACAAAGGTGCTTCTAATTATTGCTATCTGCTAAAAATCTAGCCAAGTATGCTTATAATGGTACCATTTTCTGCAGGAAAACATGGACATGAATAACACCCGAATCTGTTAAATTATAGCAAAAACAATTTAACTCAAAGTAGTCCCATTTCCTTCTAACCAAATTCTTGTGTAGATAGTTTCCCTAAATGCCACCTAAACAAAGACTCTCATATGTGGCCGATTTTTACTGTCTTACATAGTTCTGAATAATATGTTTCTATTCCCCACTCTTTACATTTGTTAATGCCCTTCAGAATAGTGTGGATTAATTTATGCCTTATCGTGCAAAGAATCTGAACTGCATGTATTAACGTTGTTCAGTAAGTTTTTGATTACTTTTATTCCTTTGTTTATTCTGGATGTAGGCATAAGCAATTATTTTCAGAAAGATTTAATGATTTTAGATGCATATATTTCTTTAGTACCAGCTCAAGAGACTTTCACTGGGCATGAATCCAGCCTGATGGAGATGATTAAACTGATGTGCAGAAATCAAAACAATCGCAATCAGCCTCAAATCTTGGAAAAATCCTGGATTATTCCGTAATCTTCAGCATTGGTGGCAAACTTATTGTAGCTGCAGTAGACATAAACATCTGATCAGAAACCATGTGACAAGACAGTGAAAATAACACCAAAATAAAAATTACTAGAAAGTTTTTACTTTTTATCCCACTTTCTTGGAAGTCATTGAAGTTTTGAAAGGTTCTTTAATAAGCCAGATATGTTTGATATATTGTACAAGTTTGGTGCAGGTTTCCGTCCTGTGATTTTCTATGTGATTGGAATATGCCTGTGTAGGAAATGATAATAATTTTAAAAGTCAAAATACTAATGATTGCTAAATGTCCAGGTACAGTACAGTTGGTCAACAGAAATGCAATAGTAGCAATGGTACAGCTAAAAGAAAAATATTTAATGGTACAGGAGTCTCTTCTTAGGCTTTTAAAGATCACAGTTAGCAAGAAGAGTTTTGTTACTTTTTTTAAAAATTGACACAATGTACAATAGAATTTCTAATCCATTCTTTGGAATGGATTTTTCTCCAGCCATTTTTAATCCAACAAAGAATATGACCATCCAAGCCATAAGAACCAAGTTTCTCCAGGAGAATGCTGTGGGAAAAGGTGTCAAAGGCTTTATTGAAGTCCAGGTAGGCAACATCCACAGCCTTTCCCTCGTCCACTAAATGGGTCATCTTGTCATAGAAGGACATCAGGTTAGTTAAGCAGGACCTGTTTTTCATAAACCCATGATGACTGGGCCTGATCATCTGGTTGTCTTGTACCTGCTATGTGATGGCATTCAAGATGATCTGCTCTATAACCTTGCCTGGCACTGAGGTCAGACTGACAGGCCTGTTGATACCCAGTTCATCCTTCTGGCCCTTCTTTTACATGAGGATCGCATTTGCAAGCCTCCAGTCAACTTGGACCTCCTTTGTTAGCCAGGACTGCTGCTAAATGATTGAAAGTGTCTTGGTAAGCACTTCCATCAGCACTTTCAGTACTATTGGGTAGATCCCATCCAGCCCATAGACACATATATATAGTGGTGTATCACATCACTAACCATTTCCCCTTGGTTAATAGGGGCTTCATTCTGCTCCCCACCACTGTCTTCCAGCTCAGGGGGCTGGATACCCTGGGAGCAGCTGGTCTTACTATTAAAGACTGTGACAAAGAAGGCATTAAGTACCTTAGCCTTTCCCTTCATACTTTGTCACTATGTTTTCCTCCACATCAAATAAAAGATGGAGATTCTCCTTAGCCCTCTTTTTGTTAATGCATTTATAGAAATACTTTTTCTTGCCTTTTATGGCAGTAGCCACATTAAGTTCTAGTTGGCCTAAGTTTCTCCCTGTATAACTTCTCGTCTTTGTAGTCCTCCTGAGTTGCCTGCAACATTGTCCTCAACAGTTCTGATCTGCAAAGGTAGGCACAAAGGTATATTTATAAATACCATCCAGTTGCTTCTACCAATGTTTCTTATATTCCAAAGTAGTATTCTGCTATGCATTCATTATAGACAGACATGGAAGTTTTGTCTCCTTTAAGACATTCCTCACCTATATGAATTGATTACTCTTTTTAGAAATTTCACCTCTGTTTCTGTATCCAGTATTTCCAGTTGGCTGGTTCTCATTAGCTGTTGAAAACCTCCCTGAAGACTATTGGAATTCAGGTGTTACTGCCACTGTCTTGTTTACATATACTTTGTTTTGAACTTCCCCCTAAGCTTTTAGATTCATTACACTTTGTGGAATGTTTCAGAATTTGATAGAATTAGGTGAATAGCCATTACCTAATATTCTGATTATAGATCAGGAAAGTATCTGCATTAGGATTCTTTCGGTGACTTTCTGAGTTCTTTGTCACCAGAGAGTGTTCATTAAGGAAAAAAGCTAAAGATAGCTACTGAAGATTTTGGTTACAAAGCGTGGAAAAAGATAAGTCAAATATTGAAAAAGAAAGCCAAAGTATTATGATATTCATGTTATCTGCCCTGTCTCTTTGGTGACATTCATGGTATGCAAAGATTAAACTGAGAGAAAGATTAATCAGAGAGAGCTGATGTTTGTCCTAGAGGAACAGAAGTCAGTTGAACTTATGAGTCTCTTTGGAGACAGAGAAATTGGAGCTCCTATAATTTTAAAAAAGAGAATGAAAGACTGAATAGCATTCCTGAGAGAGAAGGAGTTCATCTGTCTACAAACAGAGTAGGACAGTGCTGACCAGGTAAAACTTATTTTATCTCAGCTGACAAAACTCTTCATAAAGCAGAAATTCTGTTTGATAAACTACTAAAAGAGAACACAAGAAGGAGATGGGAGAGATCTGGAAATAGTCTTTAAAAGGAAATCTTAAAAAATAATATTTAGGAATAAATACATCTTATCTAACTTAGAAAAAATATGTGGTCTATAAAGACAATCACTGAACAGCTGTAATATTCATACATGATAATGATCGGAAAGTCTTAATCAACCTTCAGAACTTAGATAGACCTTTAATATTCTATTAACAAATAACAAATCTCAGAATGAAGTTATAATATAATTTATAAGCCATATGATTTTTCTGTCTATTTTAGAAGTTTCTAAAGCAATCCTTGCTCATACTCTCCAAGAGCATTGGCATACTGCACAAGCCCTATAGAATAGGTTTCACAGACAGAGCAAACTGAAATTTTCATTATTTGTGTCAGATTCATGTCCATGAGATCCCAGCAGGAGCTACAGTACTAACATAAAACATATACATTTTAACCATCCTCTTCAAATGCTTCTGCTGCTTGCTGTTTAGAGAGTCTTTTACCACATGGTCTTGGCCAGCATGGGACATGGGATGCCCAATAACATCTCACTTACTTCTCTAGTCTCTGAATATCAAAGGACTTAACAGTTCAAATGGCACAGTAGTCTTGTTATGGTTTAAGGATTACCAGCCTGAAAGGGAAGGACAGGTGGTGTCTGTAGGACCCTGGGAAGCCAGAGATCAGTACTGTTCCCTCCCCTTTCCAGCCACAGTCTATAAAAAAACCGAGGAGGCTCGATGTTTTGCGGGCTTTTCCTTGCTTCCTGGGCTGCTTCCTGTCGCATCTTGGGATGGCTGGGCCTAGCTCCACGTGCTCGGCAGCATCCACCCCCATCCACTCCTGGCACCGCTGCGGTCCCTGGTGACAAGTCACAGTGGTCACAGCGGCCACGAGGCACTGCTCGGACACTTCCACTCGGGACTACTGGGATCAGGTTTTGTATATAGTTGAATATCATTTATCCCTTATTAATTCCCTTTTCATTTCCCATGTTGTTTTTCATTAAACTTGTTATAGTCTTAACTTACAACCTTGTGTGAAGCATCTTTTCTCTATTCCCCTTTTTTTAAATCCTGCCCTGGGAGGGTAGGGGACAACAGAGAGAAAATCCTGCTCCCTGGACTTGCCCTGAGCCCTAAAAGGAGACAGGATAAATTGGTGCCCAACGTGGGGCATGAGCTTGGAAATTATTATCATTATCATTATCATTATCATTATCATTAGCATTAGCATTAGCATTAACATTAGCATTGTCATTGTCATTGTCATTATCATTATATTATTATTATTACTATTATCATCACCATCATCATCATCATCACCATCACCATCATCATCATCATCATCATTATCATTATTTCCCCAACAAGACAAGTTGGAAGTTAATACTAAAATGGCTCTCATAACTGTGCTTCTGGAAGGCCTGTTACAGAATGCTTTTGTGACCTCTGTTAATGTTGTTCTGGTATCTGTCATGTTAACTTGCCCTGTCTCCATGTTATATTGCCATTTATTTTGGACTGCGATGGATGCGGGCTTGAGTTGGGTTAAGGCTTTACCTGAGTACCTTGGCCACTATGTTATGAATGTACTTATGAGAAATGATTCTGTTCCTTTGCCTGGCAAGCTTGAGACACAGAGGTTTGGAGGAATGAGGAATGGCTATTACAGTTACATTTTGTGGTTCTTCATTATAATTCAAATGGAGCTAATTGTAAGACTGTGGTGTGCTTAGGTCTCTTTGCATGAGAATAATGACATTTTAAAAGCCGCCTCGGTGGCCCTGGTCCTGGCACCTACTCCGGCTCCAGCTCCAGCTCCGGCTCCGGCTCCAGCCCCAGCCCCGGTCTGGTTCCCAGCCCTGGTTCTGGTTAGAGCTCTGGCCTGGCCCAGGCTCCTGCCCCAACACCAGCTCCAACCCTGGCGCCAGGCCCTGGCCCCAGTGCCCACCCCTGAGCCCTAAAGGGAGACAAGTCTAGAAACTGTTATAAAGACTTTTGGTAGGTGCTGTTGTGGAGCTGACTTTTGCAGTCCATCATCCTTGTAGGGGATTTTAACTACCCTGCTATTTTTTGGAGGGACAACACAGCATGGCATAAGCAATCCAGAAGGTTTCTGGAGAGCATCAATGACAACTTTCTGACACAAGTGACAGAATTGCCAACAAGGAGAGCTGCTCTGCTGGATCTCATACTTATAAACAAGGAAGAGTTGAAGGCAACCTTTACTGCACTGACCATGACATGGTGAGATTCAGGATCCTGAGAGGAGGGAGGAGAGCAAAAACCAAGTTCACAAGCCTGGACTTCAGCAGGGCATAATTTGGCCTCTGCGGGAATCTGCTGGAAAAAGTCCCATAGGGCCTGAAGGGATGAGTGGCGTGAAAAAGCTGGCTGATATTCACAGATCACTTCCTCCAAGTTCAAGTAAGAAATGCAGCAGAAATGCCATGATGGGATGTAACCATGAGTGCAAAGAGCCCTAGCTGATACCATTGCAAGACCACTCTCATCTATTTTCAAACTATCACTGTGACTGGGAGAAGTGCCCGAAGACTGGAGAGAAGCAATTGCCACTCCTGTCTTCAAAAAAGGCAAGAAGTATGACCCAGGGAACTACATGCCAGTCAGCCTTACCTCAATCATTGAGAAGATGATGGAGCAACTAATCCTGGAAACCACTTCCAAGCACATGAATGACAAAAAAGGTGATTAGGAGCAGTCAGCATGGCTTCACAAAAGGGAAGTCATGCTTGATCAGCCTGGTAACTATCTATGATGAAACAACTGGTTTGGTAGACAAGAGGAGAGCAGTGGATATTGTGTACCTTGACTTCTGTAAGGCTTCTGACATAGTCTCCTCTAAGATCCTCATAGAGAAGTTGATGAATTATTGGCTGGATGAGCAGACAGTGAGGTGGACTGAAAACTGAGTGAAGGGCTGAGCTCAGAGGGTGGTGATCAGTGCTATGAAGTCTAGTTGGAGCCAGTAACTAACAGTGTACCCCTAGTGTCAATACAGGATCCAATACTGTTCAACATCTTCATTAATGATCTGGATGATCAGACAGAGCAAACTCTCAGCAAGTTTGCAGATGATACAAAATGGGGGGGAGTGACTGAAGCATCAGCAGGTTGTGCTGACATCCAGAGTGACTTTTGCAGGCTTGAGAAATGACTGATAGGAACCTCATACAGTTCAACAAAGAGAAAGGCAAAGTCCTGCAGCTGGGGAGAAATAAGCCAATGCACCAGTACATGCTGACGGCTGACCATCTGTCTGCATTAGGAGGAAAGTTGGCAGCAGGTTAAGGAAGATGATCCTTCCCCTCTACACAGCCTTGAGGAGACCACGCCTGTGGAGTACTGTGTCCAGTTTTGGGCTCCGCAGTACAAGAGAGATGTGGACATACTGGAGAGAGTTAAGGCCACTAACATAAGTACGGACATCTCTTCTATGAGGAAAGGCTGAGAGAGCTGGGACTGTTCAGCCTGGAGAAGAAAAGGCTCAGGGGGATCTCATGAATGTACATAAATACTTGAAGGGAGGGTGTAAAGAAGGTGGAGTCAGTGTCTTTTCAGTGGTTCCCAGTAACAGGACAAGAGGCAACAGTCACAAACAGGAATCCAGGAGCTTTTGTCTGAATATCAGGAAGCAGGTTTTACTATGAGGGTGAAAGAGCACTGGCACAGTTTGTCTAGAGAGGCTGTGGAGTCTTCTTCCTTGGAGATGTTCAGAAGCTATCTGGACATGGTTCTGGGCAACCAGCTCTCGATGGCCCTGCTTGAGCATGAGGTTTGCACCAGGTGACCTTTAGAGCTCCTGTCCAACCCCAACCATACTGTGATTCTGTGGTTTCATGTTAATTTTTATAAACCATATTCAGGTTTGATTAATTGCATTTTCCAGTCTAACTGTGTTTCCATAGAAAGATTTGAGACAGATTTGCTGGTGAGCTAAGATTTGAGGAAATCTTGACATCACTGATGCCATGAAAATTGTTTCTCTGGCTGTTCTAAATATACAGTGTGGACTGCTGACATCTTGGAGGTTTGCAAGCCAGGGATACAGATATAAGATACAGAGACACAAACAAGCAAGATGTATGAAACCTAACAAATAGCTGCTAAGAAACTCTAACACAAGCAAAGTTTTATCAGAAGCAATTCTGGTATCCACTGATTTTGAGGAAAAAAAGTTCAAATGTTTCACAAACTCCTTTAATTTCATATAATGAAAACACTGCATATTCCCAGCACTATGTGTTTCCTGTTGAGTTTCTTTCATGAACTAGAAACCTTTCCTCAGTATTTTTTCTCTTCAGAAGTAATGTCCAAAATTTATACGTGTATTACTACTAAAGTAATCACATCTTGTTCCACATCTCTCTTATAAATTCATAGAAAAGTTCTTCTCAAATTTTTGAGTATACCAAAACAACTAAAAGTTTTCTTCTGTGTTAGAAAATGAGAGCACAGTAACATTCTCTGGATAATGTGTAACCAAGTGAAGCATCAGCTGGTTGAAGTGGAAATCTGTAACTTCCTGTTGAATGGAAAGAATTTAAATCAAAATTTTTAAAATATAGTGCAGTATTGGACAAGCTCATAAGAATGTGAGAAACCAAATACAAGCCAAGATATGTATATTTTCACATATTTCTGGAAGACAATATCCTGATTTTACAACTTTCTTATAGGAAATTTCTTCCTCCAATCCAAGATGATACATATGCTTATGGTTCAGTGCTAGAGAAAGCCTGCCAAAGGTCACTTCAGATAAAAAAACAGGGAATACAATTCTTGCTACAATTTCAGATTGGAGAAACAGAGAGTCTTAGCAGCAGCCGGGAAAGGAGAGATATAACATTGGAAGAAAACCATGTTCTGTAATTTTTCTAAATTTTGGTCCAGTCATTCTGTGCTGCAAAAAGTATTACAACAATAATGAGAACCTTCCAAATATAAATGTCATTGCATGTTCTATCCTACAAATTATACTATAAAATATATTATAAGTGACATTTTGAGGCATATTTAAAATGTATTAAAGAGTATAGCTAAGTTAAAAGAGGAAAATAATACATAAGTTTTAAAGAAATAAGACATCCAAAGTAAAAACTGATTCTCATGTAAATTCTTACAATTTTGCAATTTCCATACATGGGATTTTTTTTCTGACTGCACATAGTCTGAATATCTAGTTTGAGATATTAACATAAATGCATATCTAAGTCATTGATATGCCAGGAGAATTATCCAATTGCATATGAATATGTAACTCAGAAGGAAGCCTCATATAGCAACAAATGTTAGACTGGAATAGAGCTAATTTTAAGTAACATTTTGCTCATTAAGTAGCAGTTCTGCTCATTTAGAACTAATAAATCAATAATTTTGTCCCATCTTTTCTTTAGTTTTCGAGACTACCTTACAGATGTGGAAAACAGGACACGTCTAAATAGAACCCGGTGTCCATATAAAGGGCATATATAAACAAGCACAAAAATAGAATTATCATAAATGTGACATGCACCCTTCAGTTTAAAAAAATCATGGCTACACTTTTTTAACTCCAGTAGCAGTGGGAATCATCCATTACTGATGTAGGACTCATTCTAATGAAAGCAACTGAATCCATCTAAAATATGAAGTCCTCTCCCCAAAACAGTGTATGCAGTGGAAAAAGCTATGTGATATATATGTAATAGACATCTGGTAGAACCAATGGGAGTCAAAGTAGGAAATACACATGAAAGGCAGAAATCAAGTAGATGCCTAGAAACATCAAACTTTAGCTTGTTTGAAAAGCAGATTTATATTAAAGAATAGAAATTTACTAGGAAACAATAAATTCTATATCCATGTTTGTTGTGGTTTGAAAGAGCAGCTTCTTCTGATAATCATCTGCAGTCATAGAGCTTTTAACTGTATCTTTAATGATTTTTCCCTATCTTCTTAAAAGTGATGTAAGCTATAAAACCTGCTTTTTTTATCAGTAGACTGGTTTGTCAAAAGAACTGAATTTTCTATTACTAAACATTTTCTTTCATTTGAAATCTTTTCAGCTTTTAGAAGGATAAATAACAGCCAGTTTATTTTCTCTGGAGAATACTTTATGAAAATACCAAGATTTGAGTCTTTGTCTAGGATAAATGTTCTTATTTTTATATGAAGATAATAAACTTAAATTTAACACAGCATGATAGTTTCTGGGCAACTAAGAAAAAATCATAATGATTTTAAATCAACACTGTGAGTTATCTGAAGCAGCACTGTATTTACTTTACTCATTGACTTAAATGGTGTTATTTTCTTCTTTGGCCATTCTATTTGACTTGTCAAAACCAGGTATATCTGTTTTATTTTTGACCACCCTACATGGTAGTCTCTCACCAGACACATTAAATGAAATTAATTTCCTACAGTGGCCAGGTTATATATCATTTGTTGAAGTGAAACTGTATTCCTGAATTATACAATTTAAGGTCTTCATGTGAGACAGAGGAGTGGCTCACAACTTAAATGTCATATAATCACTGACCTAGCAAAGTATTTCTGCTGTGATAAACTTCAACCATGTTATTAATCTTAAGAATTCCACAGAGACAAATTGTGTATTTGAATATAAGGGCCATCAGGACCATGGCCATAAATCTAACTGGCTTCATAATATAGTAAAATCTTATGCTGTTGTACATACAGTTACATCTTATCATAATAAATAGAATAATGAAATTCAGATTTTATTTGTTGTAATTTCCATGCATACTCTATAACTGGGAGTAAGTGATTCATACTCTAGTGTAAGCAGTTTGCAACCCTCCTTTTCATTCTGGAAGACTGCAACATAATTTCATAAAAGCAGTAATATAATAAAGATAGTTCTATGGTGCTATTATGGACTGTAGTAGATTTATAAAGCAAAACTTAGGACATTTTCTCTATATATGTTGGGATAAAAAGCAAATATAATAACACAGAGAAAGCAAATGACAAAGTGAAGCCAATAAATATAGCCAATAATGAAAAACACAATTAATTGCAGTGTAGAGTTTATCCAATATGTGTGACATTTGTTAGTAGTTTCTCCCTTTTAATAAGTATTAATATTCTAAGTATTTTCAAAAAGAAACCAATCTGAAAAATAAAGCATAGAAAGTGAGCTAAGATTCAGTTTAATAATACTTAAAATCATTTTTTTGTGATTTGCATTCATGTGATCACAAATCAAAAATGTTCCTGCCACAATAATTTTTTTCGTATAAATTGTCAAAATCCTCTTCACATTTATTATTATAAACTTGATATGTCAAGCAAATTACCTATAAAAATGCTTTAAACCTTGTAAAACTAAAAAAGCTTCATTTTTTTATACACTATCTAAAATGTCACTTTATTTTTTTTACCATTTCAAATGTCAGTTAGGTACTGTAATTTATGGAAAAAAGATTGTGTCCTGAATGGATATTAAAAAATAGACTTCCTAAATCTCCTAAAGAAAGTAAGGCCATCCTTACATTCTCTTGCAAATTCAAAATCAACTTTTACCTCCTCTTCTTAGTTCAGTGTTGTAATATTGAACATACTGCAGTGATCAAGCTAAATGTTATATTTGAACTTGTTTCCTATAAATGATAAGCCTTATTCATCTCATCTTTTGGGGACATCTTATTATGAACTCTTTCAGTCTATCTGACAATCTTTCTATTAGCTTAAATAGGCAGTGATTCCTTAAGTAGATTCATAAGTGAAGTAAAGTGGTTTGAGGTCTCATGGCTTGAGTTGTAACATTTTTTTTCTTACTGAGACAGCCATAGTGTCACTTGACATGGAACAAAAAATCTCAACTGCTGACAGTCTGTCATAACAAATCACCACATTTTGTATTGTGTCTGCCTCTGACCATAGAAACCTATATTTGTTGCCTTCAAGGGGCACACTGCAACCACTACCAACCAGTATTTGGGGATTTTTAGACAACATTGCATTTTAGGGGAATAGTATCTAAAACATAAAGGGTTTGTTTCTCTGTAATGTGATCATTCAGATCTCTTATAGAGTATCCTTCTCCTATTCAGTTTCTACTGATAGATGTTGATTAAAAACCATTATAGGATTAATTGAACTGGTATAATTAATACATAGTGACAGAGCAGAAGAGGGGAAAAAGTGGTAGAACAAAGAAAATAAAAAAAAGAGAAAAGGAGGTAGAGAGAAAAGGAGGTAGAGAAAGAAAGGACAAAAGAATGCTCAGATGGCATCAAGTAATTAGGTCACTGCAAGGATACATTTACAGAGACGTAGGAAAAATTACTATGAAACAACCTAAAAGCTAGAGAATGTGAAGACAAGATCATCTGAAAACAATCAAGTGAAGACAAACTCAAGCATGAACAAATTACGTAGAATTGATCCAGTTTTGAAGATTAAACAAAAAAAAAGAGAGAAAAAGGAAACTGAACATTTTGGACAGACCAGCATTTCAGAATTTGGATACATGAAGAAAATTGGGAGAAAAAAAATAAAAAATAAAAAATAGAAAACAAAAATAAAAATAAAAAATAAAAAATAAAAA
>NW_010194665.1:0-2338 GCF_000695765.1 Mesitornis unicolor
AAAGGTCCTTTTTAAAATTTCTCATGTGTAAGAGCAGATCTATAAGGAAACTCTTAACATGCCACAGAATGATGAAAAAGCAAGAATAATAGGCAGAAACGCTTAAAAAGCTGAAAAAAAGCTCAAGAAAAGGAGAGAAATAGAAAACTCAGCAGTTATTCCTTAACACTCCTAAGTTGAAAATATATGTAGCAAAAGTCTCAGTATCAGCCAGGAAAGCCAAAGAAGCTGAAAAAGGTCCTTTTTTAAGGTGTTAATGTCGAAAATGAGGAGATATGTCCCGAAACTCTGAAATTGCCAGAAAATGATGTAAAATCGAGAATGATAGGCAGAAACTCATTAAAAGTTGAAAAAATTCATAAAAAAAGAAACACAGAACACAGCAGTTATGCCTAGAAACTCCTAAATTCCTAAATTGACCGTTTCCATGTCAGAGACGGCTCCTACCAGCAGCAAAGAAAATTCGCTATGCCTAGAAATTCCTAAATTGCTAATATATGTAGCAAAAGTCACAGTGTAAGCCAGAAAAATCGTAAAAAGTTCTGTTTTGAAGTTGCTAATGTGTAAAAGCAGAACATATGTCTGCAAACTCTTAAATTGCCACAGAATGATGAAGAAGCAAGAATCATAGGCAGAAACGCCTATAAACCTTAAAAATGCTCAAAAAAGGAGAGAACTGGAAAACTGAGCAGTTATGCTTAGAAACTCCTTAAGAGCCAGTGTATGTAGAAAAAGCCCCAATATCAGCCAGTAAAGCCAAAAAAGGTGAAAAAGTTCCTTTTTTAAGGTGTTCAAGACGAAAATGAGCAGATATGTCCAGAAACTCTTAAATTGCCAGAAAACGATGGAAAAGTGAGAACAAGAGGCAGAAACGCCTAAAATGCTGAAAAGAGTTAACAAAAGGAGAAAAACACATAACATAGCAGCTATGCCTAGAAAATCATAACTTGCCAATATACGAGCAAAAGCAACAATATCAGCCAGAAAAGCCAAAAAAGCTTAAAAAGGTCTTTTTTTAAATGTTCAAGTCAAAAATGAGCAGATATGTCCAGAAACTCCTAAATTGCCACAGAGTAATTGAAAAGCGAGAATAACGGGCTTAAATGACCAAAAAGCCTGAAAAGTTAAAACAAAAGGAGAAAAACTTAAAACTTAGTAGTTATGACTACAGACTCGGAAACAGTCAATATATGTAGCAAAATCCCCAATATAAGTCCGAAAAGCCAAAAAAGCTAGAAAAGGTCCTTTTTTAAAGTGCTAAAGTCAAAAAAGAACAGATATGTCAAGAAACACTTTAATTGCCACAAAAGATGGAAAAGTGAGAAGAACAGGCAGAAACGCCTGAAATGACTAGAAAGACTGCCAGAAAAGGAGAGAAACACAAAACTCAGACTAATGGCTAGAAAACCCTAAGTTCGAAATCTATGTAGCAGAAAACACTATCAGCCCCAAAATCCAAAACAGCTCAATAATCTCTTTCTTAAGGTGCTAAAGTCGAAAATGAGCAGATATGTCAAGAAACACTTAAATTGCCACAAATGATGGAAAAGCAAGAATAATAGGCAGAAATGTTCAAAAAGCTGAATAAAACACACAAAAATGAGAAAACCCGAAAACTCAGAACTTTTGGCTAGAGACTCTTAACTAGCCGATATATGTAGCAAAAGCCACAATATCAGCCAGAAAAGCAAAAAAGGTAGAAAAGTTCCTTTTTGAAGGTGATAAAGTCGAAAAGCAGCAGATATGTCAGGAAACACTTAAATTGCCACAAAGAGACGGAAAAGCGAGAATAACAGGCAGAAAACTTTGAAAAGCTGAATAAGTTCAAAAAAAGGAGAGAAACAGAACACTCAGCAGTTATGGCGAGAATCTCCTAAATTGAAAAATATATGTAGCAAAAGCCCCGATATAAGCTAGAGAAGCCAAAGAAGCTGAAAAAGTTCCTTTTAGAAAGTGCTAAAGTCGAAAAGCAGCAGATATGTCAGGAAACACTTAAATTGCCACAAAATGATGTAAAATCGAGAATGATAGGCAGAAACGTGTTAAAAGTTGAAAAAATTCATAAAAAAAGAAACACAGAACACAGCAGTTATGCCTAGAAACTCCTAAGTTCCTAAATTGACCGTTTCCATGTCAGAGACGGCTCCTACCAGCAGCAAAGAAAATTCGAAATGATCGCGGACGAGATAGTGAAGCAAGGAACATTAGAGACCAAAGTTTTGTTTCGGTACAGAAGCACTTCGCGTGGAAGGAATAATCCAGCAACAGCTTCAGCCTAAGCTCCTTTGTGCTGTGAGTTAGAGTCCGACATTTGCCATATTGAAACCATCTCTGGGCA
>NW_010194666.1:0-1190 GCF_000695765.1 Mesitornis unicolor
GGTCCTGGGGGATGCAGGGGGGATGGAGCTGAGTGTGGGGGATGCAGGGGACATGGAGCGGGATCTGGGGGATGGAGGACCCCCCATTTTGGGGAGTGCAGCCCCTTACCCATGACGCGGGCCTGGACCACCACCCGGACGCAGGCGCCATCGCCGTCCTCACTGGCCAGGACCACCTCCTCCTTCAGGACCCCCTCTCTGTGCGCCGTGTACTCACACTTCACGCTGTGACCTGGGGACAGAGCGACCCGGGATGGACCTGCCGGGACCCCCAGTACCCCCCCCAGGACCCCCGCCTTGATGGGGGCACCCAGAGGGAGCAGAGCCCAGGATTTGGCTGATTCAGTCCCATCCCCACCCGTGAGGTACTGAGTGACACAGGTCAAACCCTGCTGGGCTCCATCCCTGCTCTGTGCTTCAGTTTCCCCACTGTCAAGGTGCTGAGCGACACAGCTCAAACTCTGCAGGGCTCCCTCCCTGCTCTGTGCCTCAGTTTCCTCACTCATGAGGTGCTGAGTGACACAGGTCAAACCCTGCTGGGCTCCATCCCTGCTCTGTGCCTCAGTTTCCCCACTGCTGAGGTGCTGAGTGACACAGCTCAAACCCTGCAGGGCTCCCTCCTGCCTCTATGCCTCAGTTTCCCCACCCATGAGGTGCTGAGCAACACAGCTCAAACTCTGCTGGGCTCCCTCCCCACTCCGTGCCTCAGTTTCCTCACTCATGAGGTGCTGAGCGACACAGCTCAAACCCTGCAGGGCTCCCTCCTGCCTCTATGCCTCAGTTTCCCCACCCATGAGGTGCTGAGCGACACAGCTCAAGTCCTGCTGGGCTCCATACCTGCTCCGTGCCTCAGTTTCCTCACCCATGAGGTGCTGAGTGACACAGCTCAAACCCTGCTGGGCTCCCTCCCCACTCCGTGCCTCAGTTTCCCCACTCACAAGGCACAGAGAAGGGTGCTGAGCCCGGTAACTTGCACCCAGGACCAGGGGGCTGCCAGCTGCCTCCCACCCCATGAGACCCCACTGTCACCCTGCCACCCCCATGGGTGCTTAAGGGGGGGGTCTGGCAGCCCCCCTGGCCCAGTTTGTGCCCCCATCACTGCCAGCATTGAAGCAAGGGCAGGATCCAGAGCACAGCAGCCAATGGGGGTGATAAAAGTGGGGGGAATAAAAGGAGGGGGACAAAAGGGG
>NW_010194667.1:0-1203 GCF_000695765.1 Mesitornis unicolor
CTGCCTCGGTGCTTTGCATTTGCTGCAGTTTCTTGCTGCAAAACCCCCTTCTTCAGTCTTGTTCCGGTTGCCTTGAATGAGCTTATTTGACAGCTAAAAACCAAATTATATCGAGGGCTTGCAAATCTGTCCCTCCACCCCCAAATCAATCCCCTCTCTCAGTCGCTCTCCCCGCTGCATTTCAATCCCTCCGCTGCCCACACCGTGAGCCGCTGCCAAGAGCCAAGGCAACCAGGGCTGGCACATGAAAGAGTTGCTTTATGTCTGTTTAAACTGCAGTGTCCTATTCAAACAGACCTTCTTGTTCAACGGCACGGATCCAAACCTCACGGGATCGGGGAAGGGGGTACCACGCTGCACAGCTCCACGCGTGGGTTTCCCCTCATACAACCACTCACCCCAAAGAGCCCCCCAGCCCAAAATCGCGTTCGGCTGATGCTGGGACTGGGTTCCTGCTCCCCAGAAGGTCCAGGCTGAGCCAGAGCCAGCGAGCCCTGCATCAGGGACAGTCCAGAGGCATAATAACAGCATTGAGGAGATACAATCCCACTTTATGCCCGGTTAATAAAATCATATCTATTTCACATCAAGGATTTCCTCCCAAGGGAGTTTCCTCTCAAAACCACTAAGGTTTAGGGACTAACTCTCACACAGAAATAGTGCATTTACTCGCTATACAGACAAGGCTGATGAACAGAGCAGAAACCATCACTGCGGTCACCAACTTCTTTAATTACAGCCCACCTGTGACACGAGGCGTTGGCAGGGTCAGGTCAAACAGCCCATTTCTAACCCCCAGCTCTCACTTGGCTTTTCCACCTTGCAAAACCAACTGCCACCCGCAGCCAGACCGGGCTGGGATGGGGCTGCTGCCACCGCTCACCGCTTTCCACCTTCTCTGCAGATACCCAGCCAAATTTTTAAATCCCATTTATCATACGGTGCCTCGCCCTCCCTGCCAAAACAGCCTGATCCGTTTTGTGATCCCTCCAAATAAAATAAATAGCAGTGACTGCAACATCCCCGAGTTCCAGTTTAATCCACAGAGCCGAGAGCAATGCCCAGGTACAGAGTCCTCACAAAACCTTTGGAGGAAGGGAACAGACTGAGAAAAATCGAGGCCTTGGAGTGCCAAAACCTGGTTTCCCCTCTAGTTTTGACACAGAGCCACATCCATAGGGATCTACTCTTTCCACATCCCGC
>NW_010194667.1:1234-23925 GCF_000695765.1 Mesitornis unicolor
GTGCACAGTGCCCTGGCTCACCAATACAACCCACTCTGATATGAGGAACAGGAGAAGGCATTCACACTGGGAGCGTGATCATCTCCCCCATTTCAAGTACCGCAATTAGTAATTTGGTATAGGAGGAAAAAAACCCCAAAATATCTTACTAAACACCACACAATTTATTTCGTTTATTCTCTCTTAACCACATATTATCACTACTGGGCAGAAAAGAGCATTTATCTGGGAATAACCATGAGTTAAGAGACAGCAATGAATAATATCTCTATTAGCAAGAAACTGCAGTCACTATTTAATTTACATGACAGGGGAGTCCATTCTGGATTATCTGAAAGAAGATAAGTACAGAGTCAAGATCTCAGTGTACAGTAGAATGATTTTGGTAGCAAAGAATTCAATACACAGCTGTAGTATCTGAAGGTGTGCACGTATCTCCTACATTTAAAAAATACTTTGCCTTGTATTTTCATACCTAGATCAAGTTTTACAGCCCGAGTATACACAATACTACAGAGGATGTTAAAAAGAAACGGCAAAATTCCGTAGGCCTGATGGTGGAAAATTCAAAAGCTCCAAAACTGCTAACAAGTCCTTTTTCCACAGCCGTGGAAGGGCTTCTGAGGTGCCTGAAGACATCCTCCCCCTCCGTCAGAGAGGGGCAGAAGTGCCACTGTGCTTCTGGAAAGGTGGAAAAGCTACAGAAGCTCACGACCCAGGCAGCACACGGCCTCAAAGATGTTCACAGCGTGAACAGAAGGTGGCCAGGTAGAAAAAAGGTTCAGCTATTGAGAGATGTAAGCCAGAATTAGTCCCTCCTCCACTGATCTCCTGGTAGAGCTGACTTCTGTGGCAGGCGGATGTAGAGCGGGCTGGGATGAGTTTCAGGGATGCAAAGCGCTGGAGCAGGGATGAGATGTGTTGCGATATGGGCCTCAAACAGGGCTGCTGCTCTTCTTTGGGCTGTGGGTGTAAATGCTAAAGCAGGAACACCCATCTGCACCACTTCCCTCTGCTCTTTATCTTCAGTGGAAAGACAGAGGACTGAGGGCAGGAGAAGGGACAAGGACCCGAGGGACAGTAAAGCGCTCCGTGGGCTCAGCCACCCGAGGAGTGACACAGGACAGGGACCACTGAATTCCAAGGACCAGACTCTTCAGAGGTTTATGCTGGAGAAGTCTCTCATCCCATGGAAGGACACAGCGCTGCCCTTTCCAGTTCCGCAAGCCCAGTGGCCGTTTCCAGCAGTTTCCAGCGGTTGCTAGGTGCCAGACCTCACAGTTCCATGGTTGCCAGGCTCTGCCCCACCAACACAAACATCCGCCTCCAAGCCGACCCTGTGGATGCCCAGCGGCTGGACGATGCTCCCCAGCAGGACCAGCTTTTCGGCTCCAGCAGCCCCCCCTGAGAAGCAGGTCCCCCTGGGACCCTTCCCCAGGCACATCTGGATCCACAGCAACACCCCCAAGGACGGGCTGGACCAGGTATGCCACGAGATTTGGAAACGCGCCCAGCAGCTCTGCCTCGAGCTGCCCCCACCAGACCTCTTGGAGACCCTCTGGAGAGACACCATGGGCGCCCAGGACAAGTAAGTGACCTCCAATGGGTGCCCCAAACCCTAGGGAAAAAGGTGACCGCTCTCCTCTTGTCACCTTCCCCAACCAGGCTGTTGTAACCTGTTGCAATGAAAGCCTGGGGCGCATCGTCTGCTGCCTGACCGCCTCCTGATGAGGCGAATTATTCCCCACTTTTTCCACTATAACCAGTTTTCTTTGGGGGGAAAAAAAAAAAAATCTGACTACTTCAAATTCTGAAGCACCATAAGCAGCTGCTGCATTCGCTTCCCCACAACATTTAAGGAAAAACAACCACATACACACATCAAAATATTTACAGGAAGAAGTGAAAGCGGCATTCAGAGGAGCAAAATCGAAAATTAAAGTGTTATAAGGAAGCTAGTGTAAACAGCTGATCTTTACAAAGAAAAGCTGGATTTAGCGCAGAAAAAAATTATGCCAAATCATGTTTCACAGGACAAATAGTAAGAGAGGGAAGTGTGCTCTTCAGATTAATGGGATAGTACTTACTGTATGCTCCCGAAAGAGAAAAAGTCAGATTTATAAATATCCAGCTATCAGCAAGCGACAGCACATACCCAGTTCTTAGAGTCCAGACAAAACACCACACAGACCTGCCACGTTTGGTACACGAGAGTACGAACAGTTACCTCATTTTTAAAAATAATAACTTGAGAGGATGAAATGGGTAATTTTACAGATGCAGACATGGAGGCACAGCAAGGGAAATACCTAACACTGTGTCAGGGAGAAACCCAGGCATTACATCTATGTCCTGGCTCCTTTCCTTTCTCCTCCATATCCCAAATAAGCCAGATTCTTAATCTTCAGAATAGATGCAGGAAGAGAGAACAAGGTAAATGGAGAACAACCAATGATGCCTATGGAGCTGCCTACAGTGGCAGATTAAATTATACAGCTGAAACAGCTTTACAGTTTGCACATGCTCGTTAGCCACATCCTTGGCCCTGCTCATTGCTAAGAAATCTTAGAAAAGAAGGTTTTATCTTATTTTTATCTTATAAAACCGGCGAAGAGCTATGAACTATTAACAATCTTAATTATATTCTTTAATAACACGTTTTAAAGCAGCAGTACAACCAACACGACTTGCAGCCCACACGACCCTCAATTACCCCCAAAGCCACCTTGGCTCTATGACTCCCAAAAGATCCACAGAAAGTCAGATTAAGGGAAACTTTCTGGCGTACACCAGCTGTCAGTAAAGGTGTTACCCAATCCGGCAACCACAGATTATACTGCGCGACCTTGCTCAATTTAGCAATCTTTAATTATTTTAAAATATTGACTTATGCAAATTGCCGGCGTGCTCGTTTTCAAACGTATCTGGGATCTTTTGAGCAAACAAGTTTCACCTTCCTGGTTTTGTTCTGGAGCGTTTGGGTACGGAAAAGCAAGTTACTGAGAACACCCGGAGCAGAGGGGGACAGGAGGGACCTCTTTTGTGGAGGATGTCACTATTTACCAACTAAAGGAGCTTTAATCCTCCTCAAGAGGAGGACAGAGCTTCTTCAGAGCTAGGAACATGCCATGCCGCAGTCACATCTTCAAACACAGGACACTGACTCGTGTAACACCAACGAGGTGGGCAAAGCAGTAAGAGGGGACCCAAAAAACCTAAGATGGGGGTAAAAAAATTGCAGAATCAGGGCTGTGAAGCCACCAGACAGGAACCCCACTGGAAAACAGGGGTGAAAAGTTGTGTGAAATAAGCTGCACTGAGGAACAGCCCGACAGTTTTCTGTTTTCATAGCCACTGTATAAATCTATTGAGGTTTTTGTTGAAGAGAAAATATACGTTATTTAAATATAGGGGGGGAAACAACATCCTACTAATTATAGTGATCCTATGATTAGAGATAATTAGATACATTTACAGTTTAGGATTTCCTACTTTTAGCTGTTTATGAACCATATATGTGTCTACATAGTGTATGCACTGAGCATCAGTCTTTCCCTCAAGCTGAGAGCAGCAAAATGATAATGCATTAAGTTACTGAACATACTTGGATGTAAAAGAGCGAGCTGGAATTTAAATCGGCGTTTTGAGGAGGTAACAACAAGAGGCACTAATTGGTGGTGTGAGCAGGTGACTGTTACAGGCCCTTTGGTGTGCCTTAAAGAACACAAAGTGATTTAAACCCCCAGACACGACCCCCAGCGCTGTTGGAGCCTTGCAGGCGATCACTGAATTGTCGGACAGGTGAGTCCAGGGAAATTCAGGTCCTCGCCCTGCAAAGATTTAAGGATCTTTGAGTCCTGAAGGTTGAGCCTGGAGAATAAACAGGTTTTTCCCATTAGGGACACTGGGTTACAACGCAGACCATCCGGAAAACTCTTCATATCCAGAATCATGGAGTTAAATTTACCATCTTAGATGACACAAAAACCACCACAGGGCTTAGCAGCGTAACTGAAGTAAGGTTTACAAACTGTTGTGAGGTTTACAAACTGGTGATGATAACTTCTAATAACGATGACAAACTGCTCCAATATTGCGGCACAGGGAGCCACTCAGTTCTGTAACTCGGTGTAACCCAGCTCAAAGGGCATCTAACTCCTTCACACCCACTGCCAGCAAAGAATCATTGCTAGACATGAAACTCAGATTTGTTTACAATCACAATATGTTTTGACACACAAATATTTTAAGTTTACATTCTGTAATCAGTCTTTGCACGCCTATAATGCTCTTGTCCAACTTTGCTTCAATTATTCTTGCATAGATGCATTAACTAAGATAAGATTCCCTCCCTTTTGATGTAGTTCTTTGGAAAAGAGCAGAGTCAAAGGTTGAATTTTCTTCTGGTTAAGAAGGAATACTTGAGTCTTGCACAGAACACTGATGAGATAGAAATGCGAGGTTTAGGAGTCACAAAAAGTTACTCAATTTTCAGTCAAACCTCCTTCAACAGCAGCCGTACTCCCCTTCCTTACAGCAGCTATTGCCTGGATGAACCAGAGAGACTGGAAGAAGGCATTTACAGAGTCATCACGGAAAACAGAGAGAGGGAGATGAAGTTAAGAGCTCTGTGTGACACTCAGCGTTCCACCAAGTCCATCACCAGCCTCCTGTGCTCTGCAAAGCCCACCAGGAGCCCCAAGGCAGAGAACGGTGGCGCTGAGGGCAGCAAACCAGAGGTGTCGGCGGTGCCGAAACACAGGGACAGGGCCAAAGGCAGGGGGGGCAACCAGGGAACGGCCAAGGCCATCGCAAAGAAGCCAACACAGAGCAGCAATCTCAGCTCAGCCAAGGGCAGCACGGCTCTGCCACCAGCAACAACCCAGAGGCGAGCCCCAGGACAGCAACGGCAGCTCCTGCCATTGCCCAAGATCTGCTCCAAAACCAACCCCAATGCGGCCATGAAGAATCCAGGTATGAGCTGGGCATGGTCCCTCAACACCCAGCTGGGAGGCAGGGAAAGCCAAGACAAAGCAGGAGCTGCTGGAGAGCGTTTGGGGTTTTTCTTGGTGGGTTTTGGTTGGTTGGTTGGGTTTTTTGGTTGGGTTTTTTTTGGGTTTTGGTTGTAAGTCATGATTTTTGGGTTCCCAGTGCAAGCCATCATAAAAGATCCTGATTCCCACAGAGCATTTATAACTGCATTCCTTGAAGCATCTTAAAATACACAAAACCAATGGTGTGTCCAAATCTATTGCTTAAATTCCTGGCCTAGTGTATCAATGTGGAGACTTCAGACACAATCAACTTACTCTCCATTGTAATTTCCTTATCTCTTGCAAACTTTGGGCAAAGGTTCTTGCTCTGTTCTTACAATTTCATTTGTTCTCATGGCTCAGGGAATTTGGTTTATTCCAGGTCCCATGGGTCAGAGTTTAATGGCCCCACAAATGAATTTGCACTAATTGCAGAGTTTGGGTCACGGTGCTGCACAACTTCAGCCTGCAAAAGTAACCGATATGTTGCAGATTTTTGCTTATGGGCAAAGCGCATCCTCTTAATTGCAAACGCTCCACAGATTAATGAAGAGAATTCATGTTTATTAATGCCTTTAACCTTGTTTTGTTTTACAGTAACTACTGCAACGTCGGATAAAAGAAACGTGAAGCACAACACAAGCACGTCGGGCTTTTCCACCGCTTTGATGGCCCCCATAGCCCTGCAGCAGAGCCCAAGCTTCTCCCCGTTTCCCGTCTTCCCCCGCCACTCAAACTTCCTGCAGTTTCAGGTACCATAAAACAGACCTGAATTTGGTGAGAAGAGATTAAAACACACCCAGAGTGAGAAACCAGGTCGCTGTCCTGCTGCGGGAAGTGACATTAAGTGGTTTTGGGTCACAAAAGGCTTTACCAGCCCATGTAATGTCACCTCCGAAATGTCTGTGAGGGTATCAGAGGAGGGTGTAGTACTGACACAGACACTGAATGCTGACCTTTCAGCCTTTATTAGTTTACCGTGTATTTACAAACATTTCCACCTTGTATTTACAAACATTTTGCCATAATTACTACAAATATTCCATGGGATGGCCCTGTTTGCAGACTGGGATACTGCTTGTAGTGAAACAGGGCCTCCTGTCAAAGCAAGAAAAGCCAACTAAGATTACGAAGGAAGCCCAATGCTCAAGTTTAAATAATGAATTCTGGTAATATCACGTAGCTATGGTTTTGTATAGGCTGTGGTGTCCTTTATTAAAATTGTGCTTTATATATGTTTAACAGGGATCGTATCAGAGGCCATTGATGCTGTACCAGCAGGGTCTGCCCCCTTCCTTCAGACGCCACTCAAGACAGGTACGTTTAAAGGGCTGTGAACACACTTTAATTGGCAGAGCAAACACTAAGAGCAGTTTGTCATGAGCAGAGATTGATGTCGGTGCAACCCCAAAACAGATCTGGGGATGAGAGGCTGAACTGGTACAAGTTAATACAGTTTGCTGGAGCAGCGCGTGCTGCTCTGAGCCTCCAACTGAAAACGTGTATTGCTCGTGCTCTAGTTTGGTGTAAGATTGGGAGAGAATTGCATGTGCCTGAAAAAAAAGAAAATATATTTTCAATGTATGGGGTTGCTGCCTTGTCACTACTCCTGTCCCACCTTTATTTCTCTTTAGTTCATTTAATTCATTAATTTCTTTCCCCCCTGCAGGCAGCTCCTAATGGCTCCAATCCTCTGCTGTGGCCCCTGATGCTGAACTACACTGCCCTGGTTCGGCATGGGCACCCCTACCAGCAGCTCCCACCAGTGCCGACCAACAACAACTGGGATCCAGTGCCGAGGGCAGGCAATGGGAGCCAGTACCCACTTTTTCCTTCCTACTGGTATGGCCATGCAGATTTGCTTTCTGCTTTTTCAGTGCTTTAGGGGGAGTTTAAGTCACTGTAAAGCTGCACAGAGCCAAAGATTTAAATGGCAATTGGGTTTCCCCGTTACATTCACACCAAAATGTGGACAAAAGACAACATTTAAGGTCTAAATTCTTAAATAACTTTGATACAAAACCAGAGTAATTAGCTTTGGGTGAATGAAGCTGAACACCATGCTGTAGGAGATCCCACCAATCAGTAGTATGAATAAAAAGTGTAAACACTTAGGTTTCATTAAGCTTATTTTAAGTTTTATATTAAAAGTAAATGCTTCGACATGATAGAAACCAAAATATTTTGACACAGAATGAAACTAAAGGATTCATTTTGATACCTGTCTATAAACACTGTCATTAAAACCAACACATTCCAAGGATCTGGTATAAATAATCTCCAGATATTCGTGTTCTAGGCAGCATCTTCTGCTAAATGCTTATGGGACAGGCAGGAATAGCACAGAGTTCCCCCCTAGATCACCTTTCCAGAAAGCATATTACACATCAAAAGCAAGCAGATAAATACTTCTATGAGCTACATTATTAGGAAGAAAAAGAAGTCATTTGGAAGTTAGATGTGATGTCCTGAAGCTTGACTAAATTCCATTTTCTGTTGTAGGTAAAGCTCTACACCTGGAGGAGCTGGGACAACGAACCCCAACTACTGTCCTAATGAGAGCTATGCTCAATTTTAAGTGAACTCAGTTTTCCTATCCTTGTATTCAGAGAAAAACCTGCTATCTATCTATTGTAAATCCTAGGGTCCTGTAAGGACTTTGTCTTTTCCCCAAAGTGAACATTTCCCTGTAGAATAACGTCCTATGATGTATATGGTGATAAACAGCCACATGACAATTCATCTGAAATAACTTTTATTTTCGGATTACAGAATAAGGGCTTTATTTTGTTGTTTTTGGAAGATGGAGACAAATAAAAATATTTTATTTATGACAAATGCCTGAGCTGCTTAGAACTGGATGTTGGTGCTATGAAGATGGTTGATAGAAAGGAGTCTTGGCTGCGGATTTTGGGGATGGTGACTTCAGTTGTACAAAGTGAGATGAACACAAATGCATTCAAGAGCTGCATGGTGCAGCTCCATCAATGACAGTCTCCTGCCTTATTACCTCAAACTCTGATGCTAATCCAGATGGCAATCCCACTTTTCCCATTAAAGAAGATCAAGCCATAAGGCTTGTATGGAGAATCCTGCTTAACCTTATTGCCTTGGTTATTTAACTCAGGAGTTTCAAAGCTCAACTCTCAGGAATGAGCCTTTGCCCCTGCAAAACCACATCCCCCACGCAACCCAACCCCATCACCACCAGGGTTTGCTGGGCCAGAAACAGAGCAGCGATGAGACGGACACATCAGAAACCACCACCAAAGCCTCTCCCAGCATTAAAATGAGTCAATGAGGTCTCAGCACAGAGATTTGAGTCTGCAAACACCCAGCAGCATAAAAGTCAGCCTATTATGTCTGTTACAGCTTCCTTTACAAAACCCATTTTGCAGAACAAAATAATTATTTACTTATGATTTGTCATAAAACCTAAGCTTGGATCAGAATTTGCTTTGGCTAAAGCCAAGTACATTCCTCCCCGATAAACTCTCATTTTCTTTAAGTAGAATAGAAGCTTGGGTTTTTCTGCTGTTAAATCCACTGGCTGTTTTTCTCCAATATTCCTAATGCAATTAGCATAACAAGATAAAGGAATCATCAAGTCCTTTTCCATTTTTCTTCCTTTATAAAGGACTGATGACAAACTAGGAATCAGAATCTGTATTGAATTACATTTGCCACAAAAGAGTTCATTAAGTAATAGTACGTAATAAAAATCGTCTGTCAGCTTGAAGGATAGACCAAATCCACTTAACGAAACAGCTGGTTATTTTCTAGAGCACTCCATAGCTCATAAACGGTCAATACGAGCAAGGAGAAAGCCCGAGACAAAGGGCAACGAGGAGCAGTTCAGATATTGGCACACCAAGGCACATTCTTAAGGCTCTCATCTTCTGCACAACCATAGCACGACTGTGGTAAGATTTCACCCAGGGTACCCCCATTTCCCCCCCATTACAACACTGGCAATAGCTCTTTTCACCAGGAAAAGGATTGGGAGGCCAAGGGTATGACAGACCTGGAGCATCATCAGGGAACCCAAATTTCTCTCCCATACCAGCACATCAAATAGCCCTGATGATGATGATGGCAGCAGGGTCACAACCCCTGCCCCTATATGTGAGCCTGAAGCTGCCCCATCACATCCCAGTGGGCGAGCATCACTGCTCCCAGCCTCCCCAGCCAGGAAACCCAAATGTAAAGGTGCCTCTGGCCTGCAGAGTTTGTACTCAGCAGCAAATTTGAGGACAGAAAGCAGGAGCCCTTTGCTCTAAACAGTATCAGCTCCCGACAGAAAATCTGCCTCCCTTCCCGCATGCAGCTCACTCGCTGAATAACCCAAATCCACGCGAACTCTCTACACTGCTTTGGCTCCAGGGATTTGTTCCAAGGTCCTTCAAGTCCCAGACACGGCTCTGAACAGGAGCTGCGCTGCAGGAAGCGCTCAGCGCCGCGGGGACAGCTTGTTGGGAATCGGGGTCACCGCAACGGGGCATCACCACCAACCCCTGCTGCCCTCCCTGCATGTAGTTAACACAACAGCCCCAGAAGAGCAACCCTTCCTAAAGAGGGTCAGGTTCATTTTAATCTTGTAATAAAGCCCTAAACGATGAAAAGTCAACAAGACACATCCTTAGCGGCCCTATTCTTCCATGGACCTACAAAGGTTTTAATACCAGATTTATAGGATGCTTTAGAGTCGCAGAAGAGAATGGATGAGGAAGCCCTAATGTGGCCTGTCCTTCACTGCCCATTAGATACTTCTCAGGCAATCAACCCACCAAAACTAGTTATAAATGCTAAAAATAACCCATTATGCTGGTCTAAGAGACTCGCATCGCAGCACAGTCAGGATGGAAGCCTCAGGCCCTGCTGATCAGACCTGCAGAACTGAGTTATAATTAATAAGTAATATAGGATTTGTTGCGTGTCTTCTCTCTCCCATGTAGAAGTCGTACCCTTGCTGCTCCAGTGAAGAGAATAAACTGGAGGATGCTGCAGACACCTCCAGTTGCAATATTAACTTTGGAGCCCCCTTCATTTGCAGGCACAGAGCAGCATCTCTCTCCCATTCCTCCAAAACTCGCACCCAGCTCGTGTTGCTACCACTGCGGTTTTTTCCAAAATCCAGCTACCCAAACCATATTTTTTACAAAATCAGCTTGCGTGCTCCCCGAGTCCATTAAACTGCAGATAATGTGGGGAGGGGGGACTGATTGAACAGCTATTAATCAAAGGATGGGGCTTGTTCTTGTGATGTCATGAACCGCAGAAATAGAGCCCAAGCAGTTTATTAAATTACGGGAACGCCACGAAAAATAGATAGCTTTAATAACACATTTCTGCCTATCTGTTGTATTTTATATGTAGCTTGCAGAAGAGGAGAAAAGTTTTCCACCATCTAAAATTACCGTTTAAGAGGAGAAAATAAAACCAAAACGCGTTCTGTCACCGATAGAGAATACAATTATTTTAGGCTAAGAAGTTTCTCCTTTTGCTAACGTGTGAGATTACTGCAGTTCAGAGTCTATGGGAGAGGAGGGGGGGGTCATTCTGGGATCAGAAATGGGCTCTGAGCTTAAAAAGCAGAAATGCCTCATCCCAGGGAGATCTGCAAACACAGACAAGGAGGAAGAAGGGTCCCTGGCCACCATATCCCATCAGTGCTCCACCATCAGCTACTTCCTATTTCTATCTCTTAACAGTCCAAGCAGCACTCCTCTATACAGGCCCAGGCCCCCCAAAATCCAACACAACCTTGGTTTTTTATTGTCCTCCCACCATGCAACTCCCTCTCAATCACCGAGACTTTTCCATGATTCAGCAGATGCTGCATATAAAGACCCATCACCCGGATGGAAAACACCCAAAGAAAACACCCAAACAGGGCTGACGAACTGAGCAGGACCCAGGAGCGCTACCAGGGCACGTCCAGCATAGCAAGTACACACCAAGTTCTGACCCCGTACCCTAAAATCTGACACTTTAAAACACTACAAGCAGCGAGTCTTAGTGTTTGAGACTGCTCGTTTCTGCTGATGAGCCGGGAGCCAGTTCCCACATCCTAAATCCCTTCGGTCTCTCAGCTGTGCTTTATGCGTTGCCCTCCAAACACCGCCTGGCAAAGACACATCGGTGAGAATATTGTGCCGTGAGGATCTAGCAGGGAGCAGACTGCATGAAGTCTGTATTTATCAATCTAACTGCAATTGAACGGGGAGGGGAGTGTCCCTGCTATTTAAGAGGTAAATCCATCTGACAACACTATGGTTAGGGGTAGCCCAAGGTTAGGAGAAGCACACTTAGGAACGCATCCAACACGCTGCTATGTGAATTTAATCTCCTTTTCATATTCACCTCTCAGAAACCTGCCCCTGTTAATCTTTCAGAGATGCTCCAGCAGAAGCAGGGCTCATCAGAGGTGAAGTGCTGTGTTGAACACGCACTCCTCACCTCGGAGAGGGGATTTTGTCTCCTGGGATGAGGGGAGCATCCAGCTGAGCAACTGAACAGCAGGATGCAGTCTGTATGCATTTGGATGCTTCACACCAGGCTTCCCTCATCTTTTTGGCATGATCTATGGAGCACACAGAATATAAGGCTAGAAGGAAGGTACAGAGGTCACACCGTCCATCCCCTCCCCTGCGGCAGAAGCAGCATTACACGAAACATCTGCCCAGATGATGTACGTGTGGTTGACATAGGTAGAGCCGATCCTGCCTTGGGCAAAGACCTTGACTGGATGGTTTCCTGCACATATAAGTTATTCATGGTTACATGACATGTCCTTTTAACAGGGAGAGGCCAAAGCATCCCCTTCCAAAAACTCACTGCAGACACATCCTGTCCCTATATACCAACTTCTACCTCAACTGTGCAACTTCCCCATAGGTCCTGTATAATCTGCCTATTTGTGGAACAGTTACCCACACCAGGAGCAGTTAATTTTGATTTGGTTTTGGTTAGTTGGTTTTTATTTAAAAAAAAAAAAAAGACTGGCTAATTTCATTGGGAATTAACATTTAGGTTAGTCCACATCCTTCCTGCAGCACCTTCTCTAGTAGAAACAGCACGTTTCTAATTCAAGCCCTATTTTTCAAGCAGAATTTGGTGCTATCAATGCAACTCTGATGCTCTTTATTTTCTCTAGCTCATTTGTTCAAACTGAAGCAGATGAATTTTAGTGGAAAGCTCGCCACCCGCTTTGCTTCCAACCTCTTGGCCCATAACAAAATATTTTGATGCCAGCTTCTTGCATTAATGAGAAATTAGAAGTTTGTTGCCACTGGCTATGAAGAAGCCGGTGTGGATTCCAAAAAAGGATGAGGAGGAGAGCTTTTAATCCTGGTTACTGAAGTGCTCCAGTTCCCTGCACATCTCCAGACACTGGCACAGCTCAGGGATGAGGAGACAACGCATTTTACTGGATTATCTCTTTTATTCCTTGCAGTAATTGCTCATACGCAGGTCTGCTCCACCAACACTCGTGAGCATCACCACATCATACACAGATCACAGCAGAGAGCATCACACCTTGGGTAGCAGAGGAGGAAGAAGGACCGAGCATCTCAGCATCTCCCACCTGGAGATGGATTCACATCACTGTGAGGCTTCCCTACCAGGGCCTGGAAATGAAAACTTGAAAAGACACAGCCACAAGTGCTTTAAAGAGACTGGCTTAGACCGCCAATCATTTTTAATGTACACCAGCAACAATAAAATAGTAATTTTACAGCAAAACATCTGGACAGGCACAGGCCTCAAGGAGTAAAAGAGCTTCACAAAGCAGTAGAGCATCACCAACAATGTCATGGTGAGCTCAGGAAAACAGAGCAACTGGTTTGGTGGTTTTGGGGTTGGTTTGGGCGCTTATTTATTAACATTCTAGACAATTCGTTATCCAGTGGCTCACTTGTACGGGTTTAAAACTGGGTGGATGCATACAATGACTTCCCTACCTTGGAGTAAGATATCTTGCACACCACACTGATAAATGCCCACTCGCTGCGGCGGCTGTGCCTCACCATTTGTATGCTACTGAATTAATCTTATTAGGAAGTATAACATTCAGAGCATTTATTCCCCACTTCCTTTCATTTGTATAAATATGTTGCTCTGCCATGTTCTCTAATTGCTCAACATCTGTTAGAAGGAAGAGAAAATAAACACATTATTGCAAGAACAAACTGTAATACCCTTTTCAAAGTGCAAATGGAGAAATGCTTTAGGAACTGGGCTAAGAAAACCGAGAATACCATAGCCAAAAAAGTAAAACCAATCCAAGCCCATAGGGCGAGGAGAAGTCTTTGTGATCAGGATGCCCATGCCAAGACAATTAACTCTAATCAAAAGCTAAAATTGAACTGAGTGAAGTGTTAATTTACTGGAAGTGATGCTTGGCCAAAACACATGAGCACAGGAAAGTCTGAAAGAAATTTCTCCTGCCCCTCTGCTCTGCCCTGCTCACACCACAGCTGCAATCTTGTGTCCAGTGCTGGGCCCTCAGCTCCAGAAGGACAGGAACTGCTTGAAAGAGTCCAGCAGGGCCACAAAGTGATGGAGGGAGTGGAGCATCTCCTGCTGAGGAGCGGCTGAGGGAGCTGGGGCTCTGGAGCTTGGAGCAGAGGAGACTGAGGGGTGCCCTCATTCCTGGGGATCCATTGGGAAAGGGCAGTGTCAGGAGGAAGGAGCCAGGCTCTGCTCTGGGATGGCCAATGCCAGGACAAGGGGCAATGGTCCCAAGCTGGAGCACAGGAGGTTCAAGCTGAAGATGAGGCCAAACTTTGTGAGTGTGAGGGTTATGGAGCATGGCCCAGGCTGCCCAGAGAGGTTGTGGAGACTCCTTCTCTGCTGACACCCAAAGCCCTGGCCGTGTTCCTGTGTGACTGCTCTGGTGATCCTGCTCTGGCAGGGGTTGCACTGGGGGAGCTTTCCAGATCCCTTCCAACTCCTCATATTCTATGATGTATTTTCTACTCAGCCACTGCCAGCAGCATCCTGAGCACATATCCAGCTTTTCAGATACAGGACCCCCTCGGGTCCCTGCACTGTTTCCCATTTATTAAGCTGCACATTTAAGGGGATGCTCCCAGTTTAGGGCTTCATCCACAGGCACTAAATCCTATTTCCATCCATTGTGACTCTGAGCAGCGTTTACACCATTCCACAAAAAACAGGGACAAACAAGAGCGACAAGCCCCCAAATGTCTCTTAAACACCATTTCCACGAAGCCTTAGGACACTTCTGAAGTTCAGGTTCAAATCAGCTGTGCTCCTCAGTGTAGCAGCTTGCTGAAACAACTTCGTAGTGAATCCACCCAAGAGATACAGCTTATGCGAGTAAAAAGAAATCACAATAAGTGGCTAGATCCTTCTGCTAGAAGGAACTGAATAGCTAGGAAGTGTCTCAATTCATTTGATTTACCCTGCTCAAGAAATACTGCTGCACTTCCCTTTGCTCCAGCCTGTATTTTACTTTAAAAAAAAAGAGGAAAACAAAGCCTAGTTTTATCTAAAATAAAGGGCAGCGATGGAGGTTGTCGAGAGCTCCCCCTTCACGGGGACAAGGATTGCTGGGGTGGTTTGAAGTCGCACAGGTTCTCTGCAGCAGAGCTGATAAATGCAGATTTATGGGCACACCGACCCCCTGCCACAGCGCAGGGCACGGCCAGGAAACAGAGCAAAAAGCTTCTTGTTCCCTGCAGAGGGTTCTCATTTCCAAAGACCCATCTGACTGGAGCAGCTAATGGCAGCAAAATCTAATAGATACAAGATTATTTTACCCATAAATAAGGTTTCAAACCTCCAGAAACATGAGTAGATGCAGCGCTGATGCCAAGCTAGGAGCATCCTTAATTTGCTCACTCTGGCAGGAAGAGAAATAACCCAAATGCACATTTGTTGTTTTTTTTTCCAGTGGGTTAGCATTTCCTTTCTGGGTTAGCGTTTTCCCTCTCTGTGCTGGACAGCCCCCATCTGAGCGGAGGGGAGGCAGCGCCGCTATCAAATCTCTGCTTTTAATGAGCAAAAATTATTCTGCCTCTGCTTTGCAGGCACGGCTACGGGGGATGACACAGCCCTGCTTGTCTGGTTCATGGCTTTGTGTCAGGACAAGTTAATACACTCCAAAAACACTGTGTTATCACAGCCACGGCACCGGTGGAGCACACACACCTTGAGATCTCAGGGTCCATGGACACGGGGGGTACTCGGTAAAGCAGAATTAACCTGGGGAGCCAGCCCAGCTCCACCAGTGCCTCCCTGCAGCATTGCCAGGCTGGAACCTTACTGGGAGGCTTCCCCAAAACTGGGATCGCCCAGGCAGCACCAGAGGTAACCTGGCAGCACTGCACAGCCCTTTCCTTGCCCAACTCATTCATTGGAGCTATGGATGCAATCCCCACCCTTTTAAAGCCCATTTCTACCCTTAACTGTATGCACACAAGGAGCACCCGTTCTCTTGAGCGCTTCTTCAATATTAACAACTTACATAGACAGGAATAACTCCCTCTAAGACAGACCTTTTCCTTTTCAAAAGTGGAGACATCATTTCGGCTTAACTTTTTAGAAAGTATTTATCAAAACCCAGCTCACTGTTTGTTTTCAACTTATCTTCCTTCAAATCGAAGGTGTGAACACGACTCTCTTTAAACCCACGATGGAAAACACTCACTGAAATGCATGAAAGGCGAAAGCTGTTTACACTTTAAAACCCGGCTGATTTGAAACACTTCCCTAACACAAAAGCCTCTTTTTTTAATAGTTAAATATTAATGATGATTACACGATCAGCCAAGATGCTCTTCCCTTCCCATGGCCACAGCAGCAGGGATAGGGGAAGCCTCACGGACAGAGGACACGGACACAGCTCCCCAAACTCCGCTCCCAAATGCAACAAAATGAGCTCAACCGCAAGAAACGTCAGCGCTCGGTTGGTAAAAGCCACTCAAACATCACCCACGTGTCAAACGGGGGGAGATGTTTTCAAATGACCCTCGCTATTTGTCCTCCTTGCACGCCTGGGAGGAACGCGCTGTGCAATTCACCTTCAGTTCACAAACGGCCACGCAACGGGGAAGGGAAAAAAAAAATAATGAAGCATGAAATACAAAACCTGCATTTGAACTGAACCATTAAACAGCGAAGGCAACACAGCTGGACCCAGATAAATGCAGAGCACACGAGCCCAAATTAGAAGATGGGGCCGAAGCACCCCCCCCACCCACCCCAAAAACCACCCCTCTTGTGTAATAAAACACAAGGGCCAAAATGTGTCGGGTTTGGGCAGGAAGAGCAGCGCTGAGGGCACAAGGCGGAAAGCACTTGAGCAGTAACAACTCACTCCAGATTCGGAGTTAACTCTTGGCAACCACAGAGGAGCAGCAATTACGGCCAGAAACCTGGAGCCAGCTTCAGCTCTCATTTGCTCCTGTGGAAATACAGAGCAGCTCAGGAGAAATTACCGGGCTGATGCAGACGAACAACGCTCACAGCAGCCTGCAGTGCTCTTCTGAGCAGTCAGAGAGGAGCACAGCCTCATTTCTCATCGCTGCTCGTTTGCAGTCATTCACTAATTCGCACAGGCTCGCAAGAAGCCACTACAGTTGCTCCGTTGAAGATCTGCATTCGGCGAGCCTTGGTGTACCTACAACAAGCAGTAGTGAGGATGTTTCCAGTCGCCCAAGCCAGGCACAGCCCATAGGATTCTACTGCCAGGATTTGCTGTGCGAGCAGCAGAGCTTTGTGGTACAAATGCACATCCAAACCCAAACCGCACAGGAGCCAGGAGAGGATCCCAAGTCTTGGGACAGCTCTGTCCTAGCAGGAAGCATTCCTGTGCAGCCACAATTTTAGGGAAGCCTTCCTGACAGCAGCAAAAAACACCGTGAACCAATTCCTTGGAGTTAACACGAGCTCCGTGCACCAGCTCTGGAGAAGCAGAGGCTTTTTTGGGATGCTGTGGTCAGATGAGAGCCAGAAAGCACAGGTGTTTCTCCAGAGCCATCCCAATTTACCGTAGCAGGCACTGATGGAGCGTGAAGGGAGGCAGTGAGGCCATCTAGACCCAACCTGGTGGGAAGGCGCTTGGCTGGGCCTCCTGGCACACGGGGACAGGAGCGACCCCCGGCAAGCGGCCAAAGTCCCAGCAACACAACGGGGCTTTTTGTTCGGGTTTTTTATTGCTAATATCCATGGGACCAGGCTGACAAATGGAGACAGCGAGGTTTACACAGGTACATAACCCCCCTGCTGTGGACATCCGTGGCTTCAATCGAGCTTTGGGCTGCGTTTCATCCGTACGCGCAGAAGCCATTTCTGCATCTGTGCAGGCTCTGGCACTGCTCAAAAAGCTCTCGCTTGGGTTCAAGCTCTTTCCATCCAACTCCTGGTTGGAAACACAACAATCCTGGGCAATTCGGTGATGCCATCCCTGTCCCAAATTCCTGTGGCCAGAAGTGGGTCTGGCCCAGAGCCACCCCACTGCTGCAGAGGAAACCCTAAGAGAGACAACCCTGGAGAGCTGAGCCCAAAACCACCTCTTACTGCTGCATAAAATGGGGTATAATGACCCAAGGAACCAGGTGGCTGTTTTTGTAAAAGCATATTGCTCATCTGAATTGGATCCAAAAAAACTCTTCAACCACTTTATATTTAAAAATGCAGCTTCCCATCCCCGCAGCAAACAGCATCGCCTTGCCTCTGCGAACCGCCTGCTCTTGAAGGAGATCGGATATCAGCTATCAATTGCAGCAGCAAGCATCTAATTTGACTTTGGCAGCAAGATGACAGTGTCTTGAATGCTAAATTACATCTGCAAAAAGGTCAAACCCCATGGATACCTGAGTATTTACATAATTCAAACAGCTCATCATCAGTCGCTTTTTTTTTTTTTATATTTAAGCTACTCCGAGGCAACAATTCTGACATGACTTTCGGGAAAGTGACTTTTAGTGGGTAATGTTCTTGGCTCTGACCTTGTTTCTGCAGTGTTAATTACTGTCATTATCAACTGCTTGCATCTTCAGAAAAAAAAAAAAAGAGGCAATTAGTTGTAGGCATCAGCCCTCCCCTACAATCAGGGTAATAAACCAGAAACCCCTGCCCTGCAATGAGCAGCCACCTCCCAGACCCTCCTCCCTTGCAAAATAACCTACAGCTACTCAACAGACCATTACACCAAACTGGGAGCTTCTCTGCTGGTGTGAACCGATTCCCAGCGCCAAAAGCCACAACGGAGCAGGAGCCCGGTTCATTTCTCAGCAGCGCCGTTGATTTCCTGTGCAAATTTTAAAAATCCTAATGCAGAAAACACTCAGTTTAATGAAAAAGGATTCCTGCCCCCTGTTCACAGCAAGGAGCAGAGTCAGGTCTTTCCAGTCCCACTCTCATCTGCCTGACTTTCTGGGTGACAAAGACTTTGCCTCTCAGTGCCTCAGTTTCCCTTCTCCCCATGCCAGGACGCTCAGTCCACGCAGCAGCACAGGCTGAATTCCTTGGATGCACGTTTCTGAGCGTACCTCACTGCTGCCGACCTATTCGAGCCTTCCTTGTGGTTTACATTTTGCAGATGAATTACAGCTTTGTAATTAATCTTCCTCCTCATAACTCTATATGTTAATTACCGTGATTATTTCTGGTAATTCCACTTTATAAATGCTCCTAAAAGTGTGAAGAGCTGACTGCACTATCTGAAATGAAATCTCAGTTCAGGAAATGCAGCGAGGGAGCAGAGGGTGCAGGGCAGAGCCTTCAGAAATGGAGATGAAATTGCACCGAGTGCCAAGCACTTGGGTCTTCACTGGACTCCTCCTGCCCCATGGCTCCGCAGCCTCATTAACGAGAGCAGCAGCGTCTTCATCCCGCTTGCTCGCAAGGCAGAGACCGCTCTCTAACAGGCTATTCCCTGCCCCTCATGGCTCTGGGAAAAAATACTACATAAAATAAGTTAGCTCCGAGCAAGTACATTCATTGCTTGCTCAGGAAGGGAAGTTACAGCATACCCCAAATTTTAAATGCACTGAGTATCTGTGCCAGCACCATAGCCCATCACTCAGCTGTCTACCCCCTGTATCACTGCTCATCACATTGCACAGCCCTTGTTCCAATGTCCCAGCCATTTCAGTGGTCCATCAATGAACCAGCTCGCCACTTCCCTCCCCACTCCTTTCTGCACTCGAATTCCGATCTGAATTTCAAGGGCTGATTTCTACCTTGTTTGAGACCTGAGATCATGATGGAGAGACATGTTTAGGGTTAATAAGTATCTCTATCAATAGAATATTCAATCAGTATGAATAACCATCACATCTCTCCCCACCCTTCTGACTGATGATAGCTAAATTACTTCTAAATATAGCCCTTAAAATCTGCATTAATCCTGTCTGCTTCCAGCGTGTTGGGTTTATTGACAGCGTGAAGACACAAGCCAAGCACCTGCACGGAACACAAGCTTTATAAAATAGGAAATAAGAGCGAGCCAGATGAAATGCAGCTTCTATTAACCTTGCCTTTTTGGTTTCACTTGTCTGGAAGCTAAAACTACCACTGAATTATCAGCTCTGGGCTTCAATTGAACTTGAGAACTGAACCACCAGAGGATTTTCAGTGTCCGTGTCCCATTAGGAAGCATGGCTCCATAGCACTGGAGCGCATCCGGAGTCAGTCCTGGTCTGCTCTGGTCTGAATTACCAGTAACTCCATTAACTCCTGGAGTTACATCAAAGCAAGAGGTAAATGAGGCCCTGCTCATGCTCCCTCTCAGGACAGCCTGCCCATCACCGTGCGGGTTAATGCACTTTGCTGCTGGCTCCGGGCTCGTGGCCATCAGTAGTAATTGGATTGCAAGAAAGGCAGATATCTGCTTCCAAATGACATTTTTATCAATATCTGTCTGTTTACAGGTGTCTGTCATAACCTTCAAATACACTTAAATAACGCATTCATCCAAGCATCGAGCATATGCCGGGATGAAGATTCATCAAGCAAACGCACAACTAACGGCTCAAGTTTTTGCCTCCTGAAGAAATGTTAATGAAAACCTTTCCTTGCCTGAAATTGAGAGGCAAGGCGAGCTGCATGGCCAAGTCTTCTCAACAGAGCAAGCAGGGCTGTGAAGCAAATATTCACCCCGAGCAAGAATTAAAGGCTTTCAAAAGAAGAAATATCCACTTTCTTGGAGAGTTCACTGTTTCTTGACAAAATAAACTTTAGATTTTAGATTCAGGCTAAATAATAACCTCTATTCAATAGAAAACCTTCGTATTTCATCCCTTCTGGATGCTGATCTGGAAAGACAAGCCTCCCAAAATTCAGAGCCGAATCTCTCGGTCTCTGCTGACCAAAAGGGGACCCCCTGGTCCCCTGCCTGTTTAAACATCTCATGAACCTGCACATCCTTGCAGCTGAAGCCCTGCTCCAAACTTTAGGTGTTTCAAACCAGCCCCCACAGCAGCACAACCCATACTTAAAGCCTTATTTAGTAAATGAAGCTGGAAGTGATTTGGGTGCAGTTCCTCCATCCCTGGCACTGTTCAGACTGCAGCAGAGCTGCCTGCTCCCTGCAAATACAGAGCAGTGCTTTTTCCACTCTAGTTATTTTCAGTCTAATACACAAGTCAGGTAGAATGGCATGAACCAAATCTTGCAGTACAAGGGATTCATAGCATTAGCGCATTTATAACCAGTACTGAGTGGTTTTATACAAGAGTTAATGTATGACATGTCAAACAAGGGATAAACCTTCACATGCAGATAGGAGACTTATAAATACTGAACCAACTGATCATGCAACGATGCTGCGGCACTCGAGTGGTTAATGACTGCAGTCTTCAACCCTCCGTAAGACAGAAAAAGCACCATCACATCCCCTGTACACCCTGACACCAAACTGCACCAAAGCCACCACTTATTCAAGGTGACAGGAGCCGTGGCAGCCCCTCACCTTCCCCAAGCTCCCTCCCTGCACTTGAAGTGCAGACAGCAATGCTCTGAATTAACCTGACCACAGTCTCTTCTCTAGTTTTTTGGGAGGCTAGCTGTCAGAAAGGCTCAAAGATAGCAGAGTTCAATGCTTTCCTGCAGAGTCACCAATATCCTGATAAAGGCTGGTGTGTGGCTGCAGCTTGATGGGAGCAGCTCCCTCCCGCATCACTGACAGATCAGGGCAGTCCTGACCGCATCGGCTGTGCAGTCCTGCGGTTCTGATAAGCCTCGGTGCCACTTGAAAGGGATTTTCAGAGAAAAAGTTTGTGACACGGTGACTACACAGTGTGTGTGCAGGGAAAGACACCTCCTACCTCCACAGCCGACTGCACGGCTCCTGCGCTATGGGAAGCTTTGGTTCCTGTAATCCAACGGTTACGGCTTTCACCCAGCAAAGCAGGACAGGGTAAACCCTCAAAGAGATGCAAAGAGTTAAAGGGCTCAGAGAGCCCCAAGTCAAATTCAGATATACATTAAGGAAGTCTCACGGTGTTGGAGGGAGAAGAGGGAATCCCAGCTCTTGGATTGGCATGGTGAGCTCCCAGCACGCACACAAGGACAAGTGCCACGGTTGGCACCGCTGCGTGTGATGCTGTGAAAACACCAGGTTTAGACAACACAGCTCTGCCAAGCCCACTCGGCACAGATCAGCCCCATCCCCAAAACGCCGGCTCCTCAAATATCCCAGCCTCCACAAACTCCTATTTATTTTGCCTTGCTAACGATCTGACAAGTTAGGAAGAGGCTTGTGCGCGTCAGATGAAAGCTCTGTGACAACGTCTTTAATGCTTTACTTTAATATTAAATTTAATTAGGACAGCGAGGAGGTGGCAAGGGGGAAGGACTGGAACCTGGGAAGTGTCACCACCAGCTCCTTCTCCACATCCGAATGGGTCCGGCTTTGAGCCAGGTGAGCAATTACTCCAACAACAGACAGCGACAGCCCATGCGTGCAGGGCCCATATGCCCCTGCCCGGCCCCAGTAAGGAGCACTGGGAAGTGCTGTCACTTCTCACTGCTCTCCCAGTGCAGACCCCTCAGAGGGCAGGGATCTTGGGAAGACGACAGCCATCCCCAAATCTCCCTGTCCCCACAGCTTTCACAGTCGCTGCCAGCTGCCAAGTGTCACTTGCGGCAGTGACAGAAAGCTGCAGGTCTGTGTGATCTCTCCCTGCTCCGCGGGGAGGATGCGCAGAGTCGAGCGCGCGATGCTCGCAGCCAGCTCGCGTCAAAGCCAGGCAGCAGGGACAGACAGGCCACCACGCTGGGGTGGAGTGACACCACACAGCATCCCCCAGCGAACAGAGAGGAGAAAAGGAGCCCCTGCGATGTGTGACACGAGAGCTCCTTGCAGCTGCACAGATGGCGGCGTTGATGGCACCGCAGCACAGCTCCTCTCTAGACACGTCCCAAGTCCCTGCACTGGTCACACCAGCACGGACAGACTCATCCTGGTGACCCGTGTCACTGTCACCGTGTGTCTGTGCAGACAGGTCCTAGGAGAGAGGCAGCTCCCCAGCCCCACGTCCTTCAAGGTTTGGCAGCTTTAAGCCCCCATGACATCCCGAAGCACTGCAAAACCCCTCCTGCAGGCACTTAGAGCCACACAAGGGCTCCTGTAACCCAAACCCTGTCACTGCCATCAAGGCAGACGATGACAAAGCTGTTTGT